>NC_135314.1:57256097-57559174 GCF_048772815.1 Callospermophilus lateralis
ATGCCGGACGATGTCCTCGCTGCGTGGAGCTTGCTTGTTGGCACAACCCACTGGAATTCCGCACTCCTCCGTTTGTGACTCGGGCCTGGTGCTGTGGTCACTTTCTGTTCAGACATAGGCATGCTTTCACTGACCGCGCGGTACTCAAGTTCAAGTGACTTCAGGGTTTTTAGATCTTTGCAGAAACAGCCTCCTGGTTGGCCTTTTAAACCCCTTCACCTGAGGGAGGGTTTACTTCTAGAATGCTAATTTCTCCTTGCAGATCCTTATACCATCTTGTCCGGTCGGGGGTATGGCGCTGGCAGTTTGGAGCCCGGGGGAAGGCTGGAAGGGATTTGTAGAGTTTTCTCAGATTGGGTTGGGTGCCAGTTGAACATTAACCCAATTCTTCATTGTTTTTGGGCAGTGGTTATAACACTAAAACTTAATAGAAACTTCTTCAACTTAGCTTTGTAATGATTACATATCTCCGGTGAGGAGCACCACTAATTCCAAACGCCTTATCCATTGTGCCTAACACAATTTTTTTGTTCAGAGCTTTTAAGAAAAAAAAATATTATAGCCAGTAAATACAAATAACAGTTTTCTCTTACCTTTCTGAACATGGTCAATTTCTCATAAATTTCTTGAAGTCAGGATGTGTTTTCATTCCAACACATAAGAATTCCAACACACAGTGGAGGATTAATTGCTAAGGTTATATGTTAGAACTAAATTAAAATATTAATTGTTTATTTTTTTCCTGAAAGGGGTATGCAAGCAAACAGATCTGGATGACCAAATAGACAAGCTGCTATTGGCAAATTGGGGACTTCCTAAAGCAGTTCTGGAGAAATATCACAGTTTTGGTGTAAAAAAAATGTTTGAATGGCAGGCAGAGTGCCTTTTGCTTGGACAAGTCTTGGAAGGAAAGAATTTAGTTTATTCAGGTATTCAGATTTATGCACATTAATTTCTCTACTATTTTTAAGATGGGAGATGTAAATCTGCTTCTCTCCTTTGATCTCAGTTGCTTTTCAGAGTGTGAGCATTATACATTATATGTTTGTGTATTGACTTTTTTGTATAGAGTTATATGTACAAAAGTACATGTAATATGTTTTGTAGAAGATATACATGGGTTTTCAAGGGCAACTTTGACTTTTGCTATTTTTAACCTGTGTTTATTACCACTCTGATTTTAGAAATTAATCATTTGGTAAGACACAATTCCTTGTGTCACTTTTCTCTGAAATTGTGAATCTCCCAGATTTTTCATTATGGCTACAAAACGGAATAAGATAATTTATTAGAAGATATAAGTTCAGGCTGAGGAGTTGGACTGGGGTGGCTTTAAAAACTGTTATCACTCACTTGCTGTATAATCTTGCAAACTGTTTAGAGGTGGGGTGAGGGAAGATACTTGGTAGTATTTAGGAAGCGTTAAGTTATTTCACATGTGTAAGAGTATAAAATAGTTTTTGGCACATAGGAAGTACTCCTAAATGCTGACTAGTGGAAGAATGACCTAGCCACTTCAGTTGCTTAAACCAAAACTTGGGTATCATTTGTTAATGTGTTCACCAGCTCACACAATTAATCAAAAAGCCCTGCATCTTTTACCTTAAATATCTCTTGATTCTGACTTCTTTTGACTACTTCTTTCTGTTCTTAACTCCATTGCCTGGTTCAGCTCCTTGTCTTTTTTTTAGATAATGGAATAATCTTCTAATGAGCTTGACCTTTTCCTCTGTTCTTGCCCCACTCTTTCAACCCAAAGAGAGCTTTACAAAATACAAATATGATCTTGTCACTCCCTTACTCATCTGTCATTCTGCATTACTTTTAGGATAGTCTAACCTCTTTAAACTCTGGAATTATAAAACTCTCTGTCATGTCTCTGTTATGTCTCTTTATTTTTTTGCTCCCCTGGATCACTTCATATTCCAGGTTTACTAAATCGCTCATTGTCTCCTGAACATGCCAGGTTTTCTTCCAGGCCTTTGCACATGCTGTTTCTCATGCTTGTCATTCCTTTCCTCTTTCCTTCTCATAAGTTCTGTTTCCTTTCCTTAAGCTTCCTTGCAGCTCCTTTCCCTCAACTTCTGGCTCCTATCAGAGGTTACAAGTATTCATCTTCTTCCTCAAGCAGGTCTTTTAGCCATTCAGTATTTAAAGAGAAGAATCTTTGGGTATAACTAGATACTTGCTAATATTCATCATTCATTGCTGATATGAAGCTTTTTTACTCTCTGGTTTTAGTGTGAGACTATTTAGAAAGCTGGCTTAAAGTTAGGGATTTTCAGGGTATAAGGATTTCAAGTGCTAGTTGAGACTTTCCTGATACGGTCATCTTAGGCTCTGTAGTATTAGATATGGCTTAAAACATTCAAGTGATGTACCAGATGTTACTTGTTTTTTGTTATAACTTTGTGGAATAATCATGTTTTAGCTCCTACAAGTGCGGGGAAGACTCTTGTTGCAGAATTGCTTATTTTGAAGCGGGTTTTGGAAATGCGAAAGAAAGCTTTATTTATTCTTCCCTTTGTTTCTGTGGCTAAAGAGAAGAAGTACTATCTCCAGGTAATGTTCTTGTCCTAAGTTTGAAATAGTGAAGGCCCATTATTGGCAACCTTGGCTTATTGATTTGAAATTGAATTATATAAGCAAATGAAAAATCTCTTGTTGCACTCATCTAGATTTAAATGTTGACCATTAAAGCATTGAAAGTTAATGGAGGGAAACTTTAAAAAAGTATTATTGCATAAGAAAGAAAGAGCCATTATGTAAAAATTTGTAAACTTTTTTTAGTAAGGAAACAGAATACTTCAATTGGCCTATAACCATGCAAATTAAGAATCAGGGTTAAAACTAAATGGTAGGACTAGACTGAAGTGTAGAAAGGAGTGAGTGTTTAAGGAAGCATATCTTATCCTGTTTGAGGGTCACTAGGAACATTTGGGGGCTGAATAACAAGATCATTGGAGCTTAGGTAAAGCTTCAGGTCTGTGACCTGTTCCTCTGTTCTTAAAACATGAATAGTAGTTTACATTTGATATGATACTAACAGTTTTTAAGGCATTTTCACAAATACAGTGTTTCATAAAATAGATTAAACTTACTGTTGTGGTTTGCATTGAAAAAAAAATGTATTATTGGAATGAAAAGATCTTTGTACTGTTAGGCCAAAAAAATCTGAGTTTTAGTCCCAGTTTTACTACTATGTCTTCAGTCCAGACACACACTCTGCTGGGCCTCAGTGTTTTTGTTTTTAAAATGAGGATGTTAACCCTTTGCACTATTGGTTAACTCAATAAATGCTCAGAGGAAATTTATTGAATGAACAGCTTTAAAGTTCTATGGTTCTATAAATCTTTTTAACAGTTATTTCAGAGGCCAAATAGCCAACAAAGCTGGTCCTACATGGTAACAACCTCTCAACTTAGACCCAAAATAACTAAATGATGAAAGGATCCTTTTTATTGAGAAGGTATGTTAGTTAAAAGTTAAACTTGGGGCTGGGGATGTGGCTCAAACAGTAGCGCGCTCTACTGGCATGCACAGGGTGCTGGGTTGGATCCTCAGCACCACATAAAAATAAAAATAAAGATGTTGTGTCCACGAAAACTAAAAAAATAAGTATTAAAAAATTCTCTCTCTTTCTCTCTCTCTCAAAAAAGTTAAACTAAAAACAAATTAATATTAAAGTCCCACGGAATTAAACTTTTATTTTATTTTATTTTATTTTATTTTTTTTTAAAGAGAGAGTGAGAGAGAGAGAGAGAGAGAGAGAGAGAGAATTTTTAATATTTATTATTTTATTTATTGGCGGATACAACATCTTTGTTTGCATGTGGTGCTGAGGATCGAACCCGCGCCGCACGCATGCCAGACGAGCGCGCTACCGCTTGAGCCACATCCCCAGCCCCTAAATTAAACTTTTAAAGACTTTTCTTCCATTGTTAGTTTTTAGTAGAATAATAAGACTATATTTAGTAGAATAAAAAGACTTTACTAGGAATAGAAAGAAGCATTTGAGGCTGGATCTGCCCTCTCCACAATTTGTGTATTACATATGTATCCATTATTATATTTTGATGCTATGATATCTTGATTAGGCCTAGACCCAGAGACTACCATTCAACAGGGAAATAATAGGGAGCCACAGAAACTGTATTTGAGTTTGGGACCCTGGGATAATTTTCTACCTTATTTTTTAAATTTATTTTTAACTTCTAAAAGGCCATTTAAGATGTGGCTACTAGAATAAAATGGTTATAGTGGTAGCAAAATCAGTAAGAATTTCAGCTACTCATTGAGAACCTAGTGAACTTGAAAACATCATGGTCAGATGTTTTCTCTCATGTGCAGAAGCTAGAGAGAAATAACGAATTCCTTAAAATGTTAAATTAGTGTTAAAATTAGCTAGTTTATTAAATTAAAAATTTTAGTGTTTAAGCTAAATTTTCTCCAATTTTTATAAATACCTCTTAGAACTTAGTAGGTAATTAAATACTATCATTAAAATGATGTACTTAATTTTATTTGACTCTGTCTTAATAGGAATTCCTGCACTAAGCTTTGTCATTTCTAAACTTAATATTTCTAGTATATGATTTTAAAACAAACAAAATAAAAACAGAAAGTCCTGGCCAGAAGCAACTGAGAGTAATCTGATAAATGTCTTTAAATACTTATGTCTATTTTCTGGAATGGAATCTGTCTGTAACTGATATATTTTGACCTTTTACCACCCTTATTGTTTCTTTTTACTCAATTCAGAGCCTGTTTCAGGAAGTAGGAATAAAAGTAGATGGGTACATGGGCAGTACCTCTCCAACAGGGCATTTCTCTTCCTTGGATATTGCTGTCTGCACAATTGAGAGAGCCAATGGTCTTATCAATCGCCTCATAGAGGAGAATAAGATGGATCTACTGGGTAAGAAAATATAAAAATGTTTTTTTGGGCAGTACTGGGAGTTGAACTCAGGAGTGCTCTACCACTGAGCTATATCCCCACACTTTTACTTTTTGAGACAAGGTCTCATTAAGTTGCCCAAGCTGGTGAACCTCCCACCTCAGCCTCTTGAGTTGCTGGAATTACAGGTATGTACTACCATTCCAGGCAAAAAATTAGAAAATTAAACAAACTTTCTGTTGCTATTTTTGATGAAATAAAGGGGAGCTACTGTGATTTCTATATGTCCTATGTTGTTGTTCCATTATCTGTCATCTTTTGGAGGCAAGAATTGGCATCTGTAATATTAGAAAATCTGCATTAAAAAGTACAAGTTTTGTGTCCTGCTATTATTGATCTCACTACCTTGCATTTTTGTACTTTTGAAAACAGAGAGGATATCTTTGAGCCTCAGTCTTTTCTTATTTCTTCTTTTTTGTGTAAACTGTACCAGGAATAGATAGAAAGAAGCATTTGAGGCTGGATCTGCCTTCTCCACAATTTGTGTATATATGTATCCATTATTATATTTTGATGCTATGATATCTTGATTAGGCCTAGACCCAGAGACTACCATTCAACAGGAAAATAATAGGGAGCCACAGAAACTGTATTTGAGTTTGGGACCCTGGGATAATTTTCTACCTTATTTTTTAGATTTATTTTTAACTACTAAAAGGCCATTTAAGATGTGGCCACTAGAATAAAATGGTTATAGTGATAGCAAAATCAGCAAGAATTTCAGCTACTCATTGAGAACCTGGTGAACTTGAAAACATCATGGTCAGATGTTTTCTCTCATGTGCAGAAGCTAGAGAGAAATAGCAAATTAAAAAAGAGGATCTCATGAAAATAAAAGGGAGGACAGTAAAGGAAGGGTTTCAAGGGAGAGGGGGAAGGATGGGAAAGGGAAGGAACTGTGAAATGACATTGACCAAATTATGCTGTGTATGCATGAATATATCACAATGAATTCCACTTTTATGTGCAACTATATTGCACCAATTAACAAAAAATAGAAGGAAGAACAGTAGGAAAGGGGATTGTAGGGGGGGAGTGAAGAGTAAGGGTAAGTATTGGAGCTTGAAATGGAGCAAATCATGTTATATGCATTTTTGAGTATGTCAGAATGAACCCTCCTATTATATATAATAATAATGTACTCATAAAAGTATTTATGTATAACAATAGTGGAATCCTTCACAATTTAATAAATAAAATATACAAAAATACCATGGTAATGTTGAAGCAGGATCAAAGAATATTAGACATGGACTCTAGTCTATAAAGTCTTTGAGAAAGAAATCACAATCAATTTGTCTTTTTTTTTAAAAAAATATTTATTTATTTTGAAACAGCAAAACAAATTCCACTTTCACCACAATAATTAAATGTTTTACTAGAAAGCAAACACTATAAAAAAATAGATGGCATACAGATTGAATACAAAGAAACAGAGTTTGACTTCTGCAAAACTTTTGTGTGGCCTTTTCCTATTTCTACTTGCTCTGCCTTGTTGAATTTTCTTTTTTTAAAATTGGTTTTTTGGGGCTGGGGATGTGGCTCAAGCAGTAGTGCACTCGCCTGGCATGCGTGCGGCCCAGGTTCGATCCTCAGCACCACATACAAACAAAGATGTTGTGTCCGCCAAAAAATAAATAAATAAATAAATATTTAAAAAAAATTGATTTTGTTTTTTAAATACATGACAGCAGAATGCATCACAATTCTTATTACACATATAGAAATGTTTTTCATACCTCTGTTTGTACATAAGTATGTTCACACCAATTCGTGTCTTCATACATGTACTTTAGATAATGATGTCTATCACATTCCACCATCCTTGCTAATCCCCTGCCCCCTCCCTTTCCCTCCCACTCCTCTGCTTATCTAGAATTTATCCATTCCTCCAATGCTCCCCCTCCCTACCCCACTATGAGTCAGCCTCCTTATATCAGAGAAAACATTCAGCATTTTTTTTTTGTGATTGGCTAACTTCACTAAGGATTTATCTTCTCAAATGCCAACTATTTACTTGCAAATGCCATGAGTTTATTCTCTCTTATTGCTGAGTAAAATTCTGTTGTGTATATATGCCACATTTTTTTTTTTATCTATTCATCCACTGAAGGGCATATAGGTGTGCTCCACAGTTTAGCTATTATGAATTGTGCTGCTATAAACATTGATGTGGCTGTGTGCCTGTAGTATGCTGTTGTTAAGTCCTTTGGGTATAGTCCGAGAAGAGTCACAATTTGTATCAACTGTTTTATTACTTGTTGACTCCACTGGATATCAGATATCTTAAGGATTGTAATAATCTTATTAAATGTTATTTCCAATGTGTCTAGTGCAATGCTTGGCATACTAGGTAAAATAAACATTTTTGGATGATGAATAAATTCTGGAATAATTCAACAAATAGCAGGACTTTGGAATAGCTTACTGCTAAGGAAAAAGAGTATCCCATGTCATTTGGAAGTTGTCTGAATGGTCCTGATTTTGGTGGGATCCATTGCGGGGAGATACCAGTGCATGTGAAACACTGAAGTCACAAAAATGTTTACCAAAGGAGGCATGGGTTGACACTAAATTTTCAGTTTTATTTCAAGTATATAGATTGGTTCAATTCTCTAAGTAGAGAGAAGGACATTATGATCATATTTATCTTTTGCAGTAGTCTATCATATTTTAAAAAGTTCCTTAAAATCATCTGTTTCTTTTTGACTTGGTTCTGTGTTTTTTTTGGCATAACTTTCTAATGTGAATATGGTTGTTTCCTCCTAAAAAAAGTTGACACACTATATAACTGACATAGAAATCTTTGATATATCATTGCACATATATTCCTGTAAGGTTACCAATTTTGAAGTGAGTAACAAGAGGCAGTTTTCCTTGGGTTTGGACAGACCTAAGTCAGCTAATCATTGGTTTTTAGCTTTAGAATACATCCAGGAAAAGAATTGCCCATTGTGTGGAATCTGGTTTTTCTTTTTTTTGTTGTTGTTGTTTGTTTTATGGTTTGAAATCTGCATCACATATAATAAATAATGGTAAATGCTTACTGTAGGGTATAGATGTTGAATCTCTTAAAAGTCTTCTTGGAATTGTGAAATTTTGTAAAACTTAGTATCTGGAAAATCTTTTTAGGAATGGTGGTTGTGGATGAGTTACATATGTTGGGAGACTCTCACCGAGGATATCTGCTAGAACTTTTGCTGACCAAGATTTGCTATATTACTCAGAAATCAGCATCTAGGTGAGTACCTGAAATAACTGAATTCTTGAGATTTCAAACAATGTTGGAAAATATCTGCAAAAATAGGTGTTAAACTAAAAGAGGACGGTACTTTCCTTATTTAGAGCAACTGTACAGTAGTTTTTGTTCCAAAATTAGTTCTTTAGATAAACTGATTTTAGATTACTTTGTAAACATTCTAAGACTTGACTGCTCACTGCTTCATTTCAGTGTACACAGTTTTGCAATAGGTTTTGGAAATCTAGTTTTTTGGTTTGTCAGTTTTACATACATATAATTTAACCAGGTAACGCTTATTTTGTCAAATAGTGGTTCTTCAACTCCTACTTCTCAGTGGCAACAACTTTCAACTCTTCTAGGTTTTTGTTTTTGTATTTACAGTGATATCTCTAAATGCTGATCCTTGAGTTCTTTTATATTGACTTCTTACTATGGAACATGAAGATTGGGTTCTCTTATATTCTCTGTGCAACAATACCCAATCTTCTCCCCCATTCTGTACAGTCTGTCTTTCTCCTTTGATCCTCTTTCTACTCTCCAGATATAATTATATTCCAATATTGCTTCTTAGGTCGTTATTCAGTGTCATAGTAATATGACTGTCTGAATGCTATTATCCATTGATTACTTTTACTTTTCTAAAAAACCTTTTTTTTTTCTCTGAAATTAACAAATGTATTTTTTAATGGCTTGGTTTCCTTAGGCATTTGTTGCTAATTTATCCATAGCCTGTTGCTCAATTGTGTAAATCTCCATTATATTCCAGCATATTTGATATTCTACCAAAGTTGTCATCTTGAAGATGTTTCTCCTAAAGCCTTTGAGTTGTTCCAGTCTGAAAGGTGGTTAGTCTATACTTGTGTTGTGCTGCAGTCATCTGGGATCTCTCTTCACCATTATCACTCATTTCTATTGCTTTTTGCTTCAGATAGAGCCCCCTTTCTGGATCACATGTCTTTCTCTTTATTTATTTCCTTACTTTGGTGGGGATGTCTTCTCGGAAGTACCACTTTATTTCTATGAACACACTATCATGGTTATCGGTTGTTTGAGAACTTGTTTGTTTGAAAATGTGTTGCAATTATTTTCATAGATTGTCCAGACATAAAAATCAAGATCGGGAATATTTTTCCTTCAAAATTGTCATGGCTTTACTTTCTCATTTTATTGAGAAATCCAATGTCATGCTGATGGTTCATTCTTTGTATAAATTTTTAAAATTCTACGTGGGAGTTTTTTGGAGCTCCTCTTTTTCCCTATGTTTTGAAATTTCGTACCAATATGTCTTGCTGGACACTTAATAGGCTCTTTCCATTTTGTGGAGATTTAAGCACATTTTTCTTTCTCAGTATGTGATAGGAGTGTTACTTTGGTTCAGTCTCTCTGGAAAACAGTTTGGCATTATCTCTTAAAATTGAAGATCTGTGACTCAGTAATCAATGATATAGTAATTTTTTTCCTAGATCCTGTTCCCTAAAAAATTATATGCATGTGTGTGCCAAAGGACATGCCCAAGAACATTATTAGCACCACTACTTGTTAATATACTGTGTTTTTTTCTAATATTTATTTTTTAGTTATAGGTGGACCCAATATCTTTATTTTTATGTGGTGCTGAGGATCAAAGCTGGTGCCTCACACATGGTAGGCGAGCACTCTACCTCTGAACCACAACCCCAGCCCCAATATACCGTGTTTTAATGTGAGTTTCATTTATTTTTCACAGCCAGGCAAATTTAGCCAGTCCTCTGACTAATGCTGTACAGATTGTTGGAATGAGTGCTACTCTTCCTAATTTGGAGCTTGTGGCTTCCTGGTTGAATGCTGAACTCTATCATACTGACTTTCGACCTGTACCACTTTTGGAGTCAGTAAAAATTGGAAATTCCATATATGACTCTTCAATGAAGCTTGTGAGGGAATTTCAACCCATGCTACAAGTGAAGGTAAATCATTATTTTTATATCACAGCTCTTGGTATCTTTGTGTTTAATGTCATTTTCTAGCAAGTTAACAATTTTTGAAATATAATGAGAGATTGCAAAATAGTTGAATGCATGTTCCACATTCACTAGAATTAAAACTAAACCAGTCAGTTTCACTTTAAAGAACTGATGGTGATGGTGAAGGAGGAAATGTAGTTGTGCCTTGACCATCGTTTCCTGATATATGATATACCCATTTTTAAGAATATACTTAGTTTTGTGGATTTTCTGTTTAACTAGGAAAAGATTTTTTTATAATTTAGTTTAAACTAAACACTAATGTGGAAAATTAACCTTATATTAAATGGTTGGTATAATTATAGTATATAGAATGAAAAGCACATCATTTGGGAGTTAGACCTACCTCTGACATTTAATAGTGATACTTGATAAGGCTGAGATAGTAGTTGAATCACAAAACTTCTCAGAACCTAGTATCTTCATTTATATGTGGCCCAGGTTGGCCTCAAACTCTTAATTTTCTTGCCTCAGCTTCCTGAGTAGCTACGTGGACATGTGCCACCATGCCTGGATTGTTTTCTATTTTGTTATGGATTTTGTGGCTGATTTTTTATTATGCCTTTGAATAATAAAATTTTTCCTGTGAAGAAAAGTGAATGATTTTAAACTGGTGTGAGGAAATTTTTTTGTGGTACTGAGGATTGGACCCAGGAATGCTGAGCTACATTCTTGGCCCCTTTTTATTTTTTACTGTGAGATAAGGTTTTGCTAAATTGCCGAGGCTGGCTTCCAACTTGTGATCCTCCTGTCTTAGCCTCCTCAGTTGCTGAGATTATAGGTGTGTACCAACACACCTGGTGTGAAAATGTTTTAAAAGTACCACTGAAGTCGTTATTTCTCTTTCTTTTTTTAGGGTGATGAAGACCATGTTGTTAGTTTGTGTTATGAGACCGTTCGTGATAACCATTCAGTATTACTTTTTTGTCCATCAAAAAAATGGTGTGAGAAACTGGCAGATATCATTGCCCGAGAGTTTTATAATCTACACCATCAAGCTGAGGGTGAGTTACCAATGGCAATGAAAGCCTACATACTTAGTACGTTTGCTTGAAAGAAATATTAGTGATTATATTAAGAAAGTATGATTCTCTTCCACATTGCTACTGCCTGCTTACTAGGCACTCTCTAAAAAACTATGTTTTTATGGTTCTACTCTTCTGACACCATTATAGGAATTGTGAACACATACTCAGGCTTCTTCAGATCTTCACATCTTCAGATTTCTTTTCTTTTTTTTTTTTTTTTTTAAATATTTATTTATTTTTAGTTCTCGGCAGGCACAACATCTTTGTTGGTATGTGGTGCTGAGGATCGAACCTGGGCTGCACGCATGCCAGGCGAGTGCACTACCACTTGAGCTACATCCCCGGCCCACATCTTCAGATTTCTAAAATACTGGGTTTATATAGGTGTAAACTAAAATTCTTCATTTGGCATCCATGGGCTTTGATCTTTGGTGCCCCTGAATTGTATGGAAGACTATGCATACAACCATATTTTTTCTGGGAAAAGTAGTTGTATCTTTCTTTGTATTTTCAAAGGTGTGACTCTAAAAAGAATCATGTGTATAAGTATATATGTGTGTGTTTGTGTGTGTGTGTGGGTGTGTGTATAAAACATATATACACATCTATGTACACTTATATTTTAAAATCAGTTTTATTGAATATAGCTTATCCATTTTAAGTGTATAATCTGATGAATTTTAACAAATGTATGCATCTGTTTAACCACCACTATAGTCAATGCATAAAACATTTCTATCATTTAAAATGTTCTCCTCCTCTTTTTTTTTTGGTACTGAGTATTGAACTCAGGGACACTTGACCACTGAGATACATCCCTAGCCCTATTTTGTATTTTATTTAGAGACAGGGTCTCACTGAGCTGCTAAGCACCACATGGTTGCTGAGGCTGACTTTGAACTCATGATCCTCCTGTCTCAGCCTCCTGAACTGCTGAGATTTCAGGTGTGTGCCACTGCACCTGGCTTCTTCTGCTCTTTTGTTGTCAGTCTCTTCCCTCTGTCCCCACCCCAGGCAAACACTGATGTGCCGTTTGCCATTTTAGATTACTTGTGCCTTTTCTAAGAATTTCATTTAAATGAAGTCATACAGCATGCATATGTCTTTTTTATATGACCTCTGTCATTCAATGTAATGTTTTTGAGGTCCATTCAGGTTGTTGATTTATCAATTTGTTCTTTTTTAATTGTTGAATGATGATCTAGAGCATTACTATAAACATTAGTATTTATTTTTACTGATTCTAGGATGAAAACTGCTGCCTCAACATTTTGACTATCCTGTGGTCCTTTGGGCTCCATGATAAATATAGGGAAGACAGAGACTAGTACTAGTTACAGGATATTAGTATATTTTATTACTTCACTAAACCAGTGGCATCATGAAGGCAGGTAATAGATATCTCAAGCCTAGCTCCAACAAGTAAACTTTGTCTAAAGGTAATATTGGCTAGACTCTGATCCAACATTGTGTTCTCTCTTCCTGTTGCCTCTTAATTGATGCTTTCTCTACCATGCTAACTCATTTTCCTTACATTGTGCCATTAAAAGTTATATTCCTTAATGACCAGAATCATAGTTATTTCCTTTTCTTGAGGTTTTATTCCTTTGATCTGTAGCATTCGTTCCCAGATGCCAGAGCTTGGACTAGAGTCTGGTCTGTAATGAAATTTCCACCAGAAGAATAATACAGCATGTTTTTAATAAAGCTGAAGTTTAAAGTTTGAAATCATCCCTATGAAATATATAAAATATATTAAAGTATAAATTTTTATGTCTAAAAGTCTGAAAAATTCTTTAAGAAACCATAGTTCCTGAGGGATTCAAGATGGTGGGCTAGAGGGAGCCTGCCTGCTTAGTTGCTGTATGGCTCGGGATTCAAGCAGCAGGAATACTGCTTCTCTGTAGGTGGGTGAAAGAGGGATTTCACTAAAACTCCATATTGGACAGTCAGAGTATCTTAGAGAGTCAGAAATTTGGGGTAAATTAAACAAAGAAGAAAGACTGCATTGGAGCCAAGCTGGTTGTGTCAGCAGTGGTATGGGTAGTTTAACACAGAGGAAAGAGGAACACAGAGAGAAACACAACAGACAGATTTAGTACAGAAAAACTTGAGATCAGAAAAGGAGCCTTCCCTTAGCTGATCCAGAGGCTGTACTGTGCACTGGTGCTTGAAAAGTGCCCAGTGTCTCTCCACTCACGACTTTGGCTGCTGAGAGCTGAGGTGGAGCAACCTTGAGGTAGACACATTGCATGTCCTGTGGGAGCTGGAAGATCAGAGCAAACAGGGCTACACTGTCCTGGCAAATGCATTCCATGTAGACTGGGGTGTACCTAGCAAAATGGGAGTGAAGCAGGCACAGAAAATATTTTACCCAGGGGGATTCAAGTGGGAAAAGTGAAGGGGAGCTCACCTTTGACTCTGGTGGTTCATGTGATCTGCTGAAGTGGGTCTGGAATCTGAACATGTGGGTGGGACTATATGCAGGGACTAAGCCTGGGAAACCTGGAAAGGCCATGTTCATGGGCAACAGAGTGGGGGAAGGATTGACTCCTCTGCCCCCACAAGTATTGTTTTAGTCAGCTTTTATTTTTCCTAACTAAAAGAACAGTTTTAGAGGCTCACAGTTCCAGAGGTCTTAGTTCACAGACAGCTGGCTGCATTCTTTGGAGCTCAAGGTGAGGCAGATCATCATGGCAGAAGAGTGTGGTGGAGGGAAATGGTTCAAGACCTCACATCAGGAAGCAGAGAGAGTCTCCACTCACCACATACAAAATATATATCCCAAAGGCATGTCCTATATGACCTACCTCCTCCTGCCAACCTCTACCTGACTACAGTTACCATCCACTTAATCCCCACGAGGGGATTAATTCATGGATTGGGTTGATGTTCTTATAACTCAATCATTCATCTAAACTTTCTTGCATTGTTTCACACATGAGCTTTTGGGAACACCTCATATCTAAAACAGCAAGTAGAATCCTTGGGAGGCTCCTGAGAACCAGACTCCCAACAGAGAAAGGCAACTTCCAGGCCCTAGTAGTATGTTGATCTAATCTCTCCAGAGCAGAAACCAGCAAAGCCCCTGAGGGCTGATTAGATCTAAGTCCCATTTGCTGGAATTCCACCCATAAAACTCTGCAGCTGCCCCACTCTGGGAGTGTATTATCTGGTCCATGCAGACAAAATTTCAACTGATAGAACTTCCTCTCACATCCTATTTTATACTGGGGAGAAGAGAAGTTGAGAATTATTTGGCCCAGCTTTAGTCTTAGGCCATTGCAACTGGCAGCTTGGTGTACAACACAGGAAGAAGAAGGGATTAACAGCACTCAGCCCTTGCTCTTGCTTGGTACATTCCATAAGAAATGGAAAGAAGGATAGGCATAGACACTGTCCATCTATTCTTTTTTTTTTTTTAATTGGTCCTTAGTTATATGTGACAGAAGAATACATTTTGACATAATTATATGAGCATTGGAATATATCTTATTCTGACTCCAGTATTTCTTCTTCTGCTTCCTTTTCCCTACCATTGCTCCATTCCCTCAATTGATTTTTCTGCCATTTATCTGTATTTATTATTTTTTAAATTAGTTTCTTGTACATGATGGTGAGATACACTGTGGTGTATTCATATATGTACGTAGGAAAGTTATGTCAGATTCATTCCACTGTCTTTCCTTTTCTTATGTCTCCTCCCTTTCCTTCATTACCTTTTGCCTAATCCACTGAACTTCTATTCCGTACTCACCCCTTATGTAGGTTAGATTCCACATATCAGAAAACATCTGACATTTGTTTTTTTGCAACTGGTCTATTTCACTTAGCATGATAGTCTCTGGATCCATCTGTTTACAGGTAAATGTCATGAAGTCATTCTTCTTTATGACTGAATAATACTCCACTGTGTATATACGCCACATTTTGTGTATCCATTCATCTGTTGAAAGGCACCTAGTTTGGCTCCTTGGCTTAGCTATTGTGAATTGTACTGCTATAAATTGAGTCTCTGTAGTATATTGATTTTAATTCCTTTGGATATATACCAAGGAGTAGGATAACCATATCAGTGGTGGTTCCATTCCTAGTTTTTTGAGGAAACTCCATACTGCTTTCTAGAGTGGTTATACCAGCTTACAGTCCCATTAACAGTGTATGAGCAGACTCTTTTCCCCACATCCTCACCAACATTTATTGTTACTTGTATTCTTGAAAATTGCCATTCTAACTGGAGATGAAATCTCAGTGTAGTTTTAATTTGTATTTCTCTAATTGCTAAAGATATAGAACATTTTTTATATATTTGTTGACTGTTCATATTTGTTCTTTTGAGAAGTGTCTATTTAGTTCTTTTGCCCATTTATTGATTGGGTTATTTGTGTTTTTGGTGTTAAGTTTTTTGAGTTCTTTGTATATCCTGGAAATTAGGTGCAGGTGGCAAAGATTCTCTCCCATTTTATAGGCTCTCTCTTTACATTCTTGATTGTTTTCATTGTTGTAAAGAAGCTTTTTGTTTGATGCCATCCCATTTATTGATTATTGATTTTAATTATTGTCCTTTAACAAGGAGTCTTGTTTCATGAAGTCAGTAGCTGAGCTGATATGTTGGCATGTTGGACCTACAGTTTCTTCTAGTGTGTGCAGGGTTTCTGGTCTAATTTCTAGGGTTTTGATACATTTTGAGTTGAGTATTGTGCAGAGTGAGAGATCAGGGTTATTTTCATTCTATGCATATGGATTTCCATTTTCCCAGCACCATTTGTTGAAAAGTCTATCTTTTCTCTAACATATGTTTTTGGCACCTTTTCCTAGTATGCAATAACCATATTTATATGGGTTTGTCTCTGTGTCTTCAATTCCAGGGGTCTTGGTGCCAATAGCATGCTATTTTTGTTACTATAGCTCTGTTGTATACTTTGAGGTCTAGTATTATGATGCCTCCTTCTTCACTTTTCTTGCTAAGGAATGCTTTGGCTGTTCTGGGTCTCTTATTTTTCCAAATGAATTTCACAACTGCTTTTTCTATTTCTGTCAAGAACGTCATTGGAATTTTGATGGGAATTACATTGACTCTGTATATATGCATGAAGCATAATTTTGTTGAATTCCTTCCACATTTTTTCTATTTTCCTGACCCTCCAGTCTTACCCTCAATCTCCTTTTTATACCCCTCTGACTTGCCTCTGTACTTATATCTGACCTCTACTCTTCTTTCTCCTTACTTTGTTCTAGCTTCTGCATGTGAGAGAAAACATTGAATTGATTTTCTGAGTCTGACTTTTTTTTACTTAGCATGATGTTCTCCATTTCCTTCCATTTGCCTGCAAATGCCATAATTTTATTCTTCTTTATGGCTGAGTAAAACTCCATTTTTTTGTGTGTGTATGTATTGCTTTATCTTAATTCATTCATCTATTGACAATCAGTTGGGCTAGTTCCATAATTTGGCTATTGTGAATTGTGTTGTTATAAACACTGATGTAGCTGTATTACTATTGAATGACGATTTTAGTTCTTTTGGATAAATACCAAGGAGTGGGATAGCTGGATCATATGGTGATTCTATGCCTAGTTTTATAAGGAATCTCCATACTGCTTTCCAGAGTGGTTATAATAATATGCAGTCCAACTAACAATGTATGAGTGTACCTATTCCTCCACATTCTTGCTAGCATTTATTATTTGTACTCTTTTTTTAATGATTCTTTTTAGTGACAGTAGAATCCACTTTGATATAATTATGAAAGCATACAATATGTATTGATCTAATTTAGCAATTGTCATTCTGGCTAGAGTGAGATGAAATCTTAGTATAGTTTGAATTTGCATTTTCCTGATAGCTGGAGATGCTGAACTTTTTTTTTTAAAAATTATTTGTTGGAAGGAGAGAAATGAATTACAGTAGATGGGGTGGAGAGAGAAGATGGGAGGGGAGGGGAGGGGGATAGTTGAGGATACGAAAGGTAGCAGAATACAACAGTCACTAATATGGCATTATGTAAAAATGTGGATGTGTAACCAATGTGATTCTGCAATCTGTATTTGGGGTAAAAATGGGAGTTCATAACCCACTTGAATCTAATGTATGAAATATGATATGTCAAGAGCTTTGTAATGTTTTGAACAACCAATAATAATAATAAAAATATTTAAAAAAAATTAAAAAAAATAATTTGTTGGCCATTTGTGGTTTTTTTTTTTTTTTTAAAGAAATATCTGTTCAGTTATTTTGCCCATTTATTGATAGGGTTATTTTTTATTTTTATTTTATTTTTGGTATTAACCTGTTTGAATTCTTTATATTTCTGGATATTAATGCCCTGTCAGAGAAGTAGCTGGCAAAGATCTTCTCCCACTCAGTAGGGTCTCTCTTCATACTCCTAATATTTCCTTTGCTGTGCAGAAGCTTTATAATTTTATGGCATTCCACTTATTGATTCTTGGTTTTATTTCTTGAGTTAGAGAGAAGTCTTGTTAAGGAAGTCAGTGCCAGCACCAACAGGATAGAATGTTGACTTATGTTTTCTCCTAGCAGTTGCACATTTTCTGGCTTATTGCTAAAAGTCTTTGATTCACTTCGATTTGACTTTTCTGTAGGGATCTAATTTGATTCTTTTCTATATGGACATCCAGTTTTCCCAGCACCATTCATTAAAAAGACCTTGTCTCGAATATATATTTTTGGTACCTTTGTCAAATATCAGATAACTATAAGTATATGTCTTCTATTCTATTCCACTGGTCTTCAGGCCTGTTTTGATGCCAATACAATGCTGTTTTTGTCACTTTAGCTCTGTAGAACAATTTGAGAGCAGGTATTATGATTCCTCCAGCATCATTCTTTTTGCTTAGAATTGTGTTGGCTATTATGGGTCTCATGCTTCTTATTGAATTTTAGGATTTTTTTTTTCTAGTTCTGTGAAGAATGTCATTGGTATTTTTACGGGTTTTGCATTGAATCTGTATATTGCTTTTGGTAATAAGGCTGTTTAAAATGATTCATTCTCTTATTGAAGCACTTGTGAGGGCATTGCATCTTCTAATGTTGTCTTCAATTTCTTCCTTTGGTGTTCTGTAATTTTCATGGTATAGATCTTTCACCTATTGATTAGATTATTTCAAAGTATTTTTTAGGGTATTGTGAATAGGATAGTTATTTTTTTTTTTGTTTTGTTTTTTGTTTTAAATTTCTTTAACAGCAGAATCACTGTTGGAGTATAGGAAAGCTTGCTAGGCATTGATTTGGCTATTTTGGGTCCTTATTTTTCCAAATGATTTTTTTAAAATAAATGCACAATAAGGCTTTTTTTTTTTGAGAGAGAGAATTTTTTTAAAAATGTTTATTTTGTAGTTTTTGGTGGGCACAACATCGTTATTTTATTTTTATGTGGTGCTGAACCCAGCGCCCTGCGCATGCCAGGCGAGCACACTATTGCTTGAGCCACATCCCCAGCCCCTCCAAATGAATTTCATGATTGCCTTTTCTATTTCTATGAGGAATGACATTGGGATTTTAATTGGAATTGCATTGCATCTGTATAGTGTTTTTGATAGTGTGGTCATTTTGACAATATTGATTCTCCCTATCCAAGAACATGGGAGATCTTTCCATCTTCTAAGGTTTTTTTCAAATTCTTCTTTAGTATTCTGTAGTTTTCATTGTGGAGGTCTTTCACCTCTTTTGTTAAATTGATTCCCAAATGTGTTTTTTTTTTTTTTTTTTCTTTTTGAGGCTATTGTGAATGGGATAGTTTTCCTTATTTCTCTTTCAGAGGATTCATCACTGATGTATAGAAATGCATTTGATTTATGGGTATTGATTTACATTCTGCTACTTTACTGAATTTATTTTTTAATTCTAGAAGTTTTCTGGTGGAAATTTTTGAATCTTCTAAGTATAGAAACATGTCATCAGCAAACACTGATAGTTTGAGTTCTTTTCCTATTTGTATCCCTTTAATTTCTTTTGTCTGGCTAGAGCTTCAAGGACTATGTTAAATAGAAGAGGTGAAAGAGGGCATCCCTGTGCTATTCCAGTTTTTAAAGGGAATGCTTCCAATTTTTTTCTATTTAGAATGATATTGGCCTTGGGTTTAGCATAGATAACTTTTACATTGTTGAGGTATGTTCCTAGTATTTGTAGTTCTTCTAGTGTTTTGAACATGAGAGAGTGCTGTATTTTGTCAAATGCTTTCTCTGCATCTATGATATAATCATATTATTCTTTAAGTCTATTGTTGTGATGAATTACATTTATTGATTTTCATATGTTGAACCAACCTTGCATCCCTGGAATGAACCCCACTTGATCATGGTGCACTGTCTTTTTAATATGCTTTTGTATGTGATTTGCCAGAAATTTATTGAGAATTTTTACGTTTGTGTTCATCACAGATATTGGTCTGAAGTTTTCTTTCCCTGATGTGTCTCTGGTTTTGGTATAAGGATGCTATTAGCCTCGTAGAATGAGTTTGGAAAAAATTCACTCCTTTTCTATTTCATAGAATAATTTGAGGAATATTGGTATTAATTCTTCTTTGTAGGTCTTGTAGAACTCAGCTGAGAATCCGTCTGATAGTTCTTTATTGACAAGGAAATCATATGATAGTATGCATGTATGGACTGGTGTAGAAACACCAGTTAAAACTTAGGGGAAGAGCACTTTACCAAGTTGGTGTTCTCTAAAATTATCTATAGCAATAGTCTCAGATTTGTATAGAAATAACAAATTTGGTTCATATTTATTTGTATCATTTGATGTTTTATAACTGGATAAAGTAACCTGTTGTCAATAAGTTATATATACAATTTTATATTACTCTTTGCACTAAAATATGAATTTAAATGTATTTTTGGAAGGTAATAAGGACAGCCTGATCTGTTTAAAGGTGACAGTGTAAAACATGGAAGTATTTTGCCACCTTTTTTACAAAAAGAAAGTTAAAAACTTTCTTAGCCTTTGTTTGATTTACGTTGCAGATGCATTATTTGTCAAGAGTCACACCTTCCTGAGATAAGGCTCACCTCTCACCTTACTCCATGTTAGAATGGCTCCAAAATAGGCTAGACTTGAGCTCTTTGAAGTTGTATTCAAAAAACGGATTTTTGTTGTGAATATTACTGTGATTTCAAACAGATATGTATATAAACAATCACTGGAATTGAAGAGGGATGTGAGATGTGGGCTAAAGAAATAGATAAGCTCTTCAGGGAAATGATAGCAGAAAATATTCCAAACCTTCAGAATGAGATGGACATGCAGATACAGGAGGCATTCAGAACCCCAATGCCAGTACTCCTCAAATTATTCCATGAAATGGAAAATGATGGAACACTTTCAAATTCATTTTATGAAGTCAATATCACACTCATACCAAAAACAGATAAGGACACATCAAGGAAAGAAAACTATAGACCAATATTCCTGATGAATTTAGATGCAAAAACACTAATAAAATATTAGCAAATTGTGGGTTTTTTTTTTTTGTTTGTTTTTTTTTTTTTTTGTATTGGGGATTGAACTCAGGGGCACTCAACCACTGAGCCACATCCCCAGTCCAATTTTGAATTTTATTTAGAGACAGAGTCTCACTGAGTTGCTTAGTGCCTCACTAAATTGCCGAGGCTAGTTTTGAACTTGTGATCCTCCTGCCTCCACTTCCCTATCTGCTGGGATTATAGGTGTGTGCCATCGTGCCCAGCAGCAAATTGTGTTTTGAAATTCATTAAGAAGATTGTACCCTACAAGCAAGTTGGTTTTATTCCAGAGATGTAAGGAGGGTTTAAGATATGGAAATTAATAAATGTAATTTATCACATGAACAGAATTAAGGACAAAAATCACTTAGTAATCTCAATAGATGCAGAAAAATTCTTCAACAAATTCAGCACACATTCATGATAAAAATACTAAAGAAACTAGGGAAAGAGGGAACCTATCTCAACATTATAATGGCTATGCATGAAAGACCCAAAGCCAACGGTTCCATTTCTCATGACTAAAATACTCAGGGTCACTCCAGGTGAACTGGGCTTCAGGAAATAATCATACAAGAGACAGAGATACCTTTTTCTTTGGGTCTATGATAGCTCCTGTGACCTTAAGGGTCCACAGAAAGAGAGCAAGAAAGCAATGCTGAACCCTTTTATTGAGGAGAAGCCATTCAAATGAGGCAAGAGGTCAGGTTTCAGGGGGTTGAGTCTAGCTTTGTGATGTCTGCTATCAGCAGGTTGACTGACATCTAGGAAGGCCATCCAAAGGCAGAGCAAGAGAAGGGGACCATGTTTCCATGGAACATTCTATCCCAAACAGGGCAAAGGGGTAGAATTACAAAAGAACAGGTGAGTGTATCTCAACTCCAAGGGTGACACACCTACATCTGAAGACACACCCTCTACTTCCTGGGCTGGGACAATGCCCAAGTTACCACGAAATGTCATGATTGGTCAGAGCCTCTTGCATCAGGACTGGAAGGCGTGGGTCATTCAGAGTGGCTCCCCAAAGCCAACCTCATAGTAAATGGGGAAAAACTGAAAGCATTTCCTTTAAAATCCAGGAGAAGTCAAGGATATCCACTCTCATCACTCTTATTTAATAGAGGGCTAGATATTCTAGCCAGAGCAATTAGGCAAGAGAAATAAATAAAAGACATACAAATAGAACAGGAAGAAGTCAAATTATCCCTGTTTGCAGATGTTGAGGTCCTATACTTAGAAGACACCAAAAAATCCACCAAAAGACTGCTAGAGCTAATTAAAAAAATTGGCAAAATAGCACTTACAAAATCAACATGCAAAAATCAATAGTTTCCTATATAACAATGAACCTGCTAAGGAAGAAATTAGGAAAACATTTTCTGTCACGATAACCTCTTAAAAAAAAAAAAACCAACTTCCTAGGAATAAATCTAAATCTAACCAAGGAAATGAAAGACTTCTACCATGAAAATTATATAACATTGAAAAAAGAAATTGAAGAAGACCACAGAAGATATAAAGACCTCCCATGTTCATGGATAGGCAGAATTAATATTGTTGAAATCGCCGTACTACCGAAAGCAATATACAAATTTGATACAGTCCTCCCATCAAAATGTCAATGATATTCTTTGCAGAACTAGAAAAAACAGTTCTAAATTTCATCCGGAAGAATAAAAGACCCAGAGTAGGCAAAGCAATTTTAAGCCAAAAAAGCAATGCTGGAAACATCACAATACCTGCCTTCAAATTTTACCACAGAGCTGTAATTACATGATATTGACATAAGAACTGATACATTGAATAGTGGTACAAAATATAAGGCACAGAGACAAATCCACACAGGTACAGTCATCTTATCCTTGACAAAGGTGACAAAAATATACACTGGAGGATTGACAGCTTTTAAACTAATGGTGAGGGGATACCTGGTTATACATGTGTAGAAGTATTGAGTTCCACAACTAAAACACTCAAGGTCACTCCAGGTGAACTGGGCTGCACGAAATAATCACATAGAGACAAAGAAATACCTTTTTCTTTGGGTTCTGTGACAGCTCCTCTGACCTTAGGGGTCCCTTTTTTTGGGGATAAGCCATTCAAATGAGGCAAGGGGTCAGGTTGCAGGGGTTGAGTCTAACTTCATGATGTCTGGTGTCAGCAGATTGACTGACATCTAGGAAGGGCATGCCCATCTCATGAGCTGTGTGGGGGTCTTAGCAGAGCAAGTGAAAAGACCAGAGCTAGACCCAAACAGAGAGGCAATGTTGGTTTAGTCCACTTTGTTCACTCAATGCTCATAGTTCACACACACACAGCCCACAGCTGGCTTGCCACATCTCCACATTCTCATCACTCAAGACTCAGGGGCACTCAGTTCCTATGTGGCAGCTCCTGACATAGAAGAACAAAACTAGACCCTTATCTCTCACCCTCCACAAAAGTCAACTTAAAGTGAATCAAAGACCTTGGAATTAGACCAGAAACCATGCAACTCCTAGAAGACAATGTAGGGGTCACACTTCAGCTTTTCTGTACAGGCAATGGCTTTCTCAATAGGACCCCTACAGATCAGGAAATAATACTAGAGATAATAAATGGGACAGCACCAAATTAAAAACTTTTGCACAGGAAAGGAAACAATTAGGAATGTGAAGAGAGAACCCGTGGATTAGGAGATTATCTTGCTAGCTACTCTTCTGAAAGAGGATTAATATCTAGCATATATAAAGAACTAAAAATACACCGAAAAAATTAAATAATGCAATGAATAAATAGGCAAATGAATTAAACAGACACTTCTCAAAAGAAAAAATACAAATGATCAACAAATACTTAAAAAATGTTTAACATCATTAGCAATTTGGGAAATGTAAATCAAAACTACACTAAGATTTCATCTCATACCAGTCAGAATGGCAGTCATCAAGAATACCAATAATAAATGCTGGAGAGGATGTGGAGAGAAAGGTACACTTTTACACTGTGGTTGAACTATAAATTAGTACAACCACTGTGGAAATCAGTATGGAGGCTTCTCAAAAGCTTAGGCATGGAACCACCATGTGACCCAGCTTTAACCACTTCTCAGTGTTTATCCTGAATAGTTAAAGTCATCTTACTGCAGTGATATGTCCTTACCCACGTTTATAGTAGCATAATTCACAACAGGTAAACTATGAAACCAGCCCTAGGTGTCCATCAAAACAGATTAATGGAGAAAGAAAATGTGGTCTATACAAACAATGGAGTTTTATTCAGCCTTAAAGAAAAATGAAATTATGTCATTTGCAGAAAATAGATGGAACTAGAAGCCATCATGTTAAGCAAATTAAGTCAAACTCAGAAGGTTAAGGGTCATGTTTTCTCTCATATGCAGAAGCTAGAGAGGCAAAAAGGAAAACAAAGGTTGAATGGATTTCATAAAAAGCAAAGGAAGATCAGTAGAGAAAAGTGACCAAGGGATGGAATGTGGGAGGGGGGAAGTGCTGGGAGTGATATTGGCCAAATCATATTCTTATATTTTGTGCATGTGTGAATATGTAACTACAAATCCCATCAATATTTACAACTATAATGCACCAGTAGAAAAAAATGTGGAAAAAAACAAAAAATGAAATAATATTTTCTGCACTTAAGACAGTTAAAGTCTTACTGGGGTAGAGGGTTACATAGAGCAAAGCCAGCAGGTATTGTGTGATTGGTTATTTCTTATTAGGATGGAATACTTCTCATAGAGAACAAGACTCCTAGGTGGTACTGATACTGCTGATTGGTTGGACAAACATTGAGCAAGGGTTTTGAATTTTGGGCTTTGAATGGTAATTAGTATCTGTAATCATCTCCTTCCTTCAACAGGTTCCTTTGACCCCCCCCACCCTCACCCCCTCCAACATACACACTGATGGACTTGGGATCACTCTAATGCTGAGTTTCCTAAACTTTTGTAACCATTTAAAATAACCTGGGGGCTGGGGATGTGGCTCAAGCGGTAGCCTGCTTGCCTGGCATGCGTGCGGCCCGGGTTCCATCCTCAGCACCACATACAAAGATGTTGTGTCCACCGAAATCTAAAGAATAAGTATTAAAAAAAAAATAACCTGGGAAGAATTAAAGATTCCTATGTGCAGGTCACACCCTATATCAATCACATCACAGTGTCCAGGGGTCAGTAGTTTTAAAAGATCCCCAGATCTTTATAGTATGCAACAGTTTTTGACCCATATCCTAGTATTTAACTCCCTCATGACTTAGGGAGATAATACTCCAAGAAGTAAACAGTGTTGAGATGTTTATTTTTTTTGTGTGTTTGTGACAGGATTGGTAAAACCATCCGAATTTCCACCAGTGATTCTGGAACAAAAAGCCCTCCTGGAAGTAATGCATCAGTTAAAACGTTCACCTTCCGGATTGGACTTTGTATTACAGAATACTGTCCCATGGGGAGTAGCATTTCATCATGCAGGTATTCCATATTTATAATCTGTTATCAGGAAACCCTCTCTAAAAATTCTCAAATTTCTTCATTTTAATATTTATGTTCACTTATTAATTAACAAGACATATCTAATTAACAAGAAATATTTTTTAATCTCAATATTCTTATATCTCTGGGCTGGGGATGTGGCTCAGGCAGTAGCGTGCTCCCCTGGCATGCGTGCGGCCCAGGTTCGATCCTCAGCACCACATACAAACAAAGATGTTGTGTTCGCGGATCACTAAAAAATAAATATTAAAACTCTCTCTCTCTCTCTCTCTCTCTCTCTCTCTCTCTCTCTTTAAAAAAAATATTCTTATATCTCATTTTAAGAAATTGCATAATTAAGTTAAACAAGAATAAAACAAACATGTTCGAGTTTATTTATCTATGTTGTGTATAGTACTATATAAAGGCTTTTTTGAATCATTGGTGAAGTAAATTCTAAAATTATTTTGTTTCTGTACTGTTTCCTTAAAATTTTGAGTATGCTTGCTACTTTTATGCCATCTGAATGTATCTTTTTATCTCAAGAGTACGAAATATTCTCAGAGATATCAAAATCAAATTTATTTTAGAAATTGTGATAGTGCATTTAGAGAGGGCTAGAATGTTTAAAATCAGAGATTATGGCAGTCATTGAATTAAATAACTTTTTTTTAGGAAGTGTTCCATCCATGATCATATGTGCTAAGGATCTGATAAAAAATATATAGTTTCTACGATTGAGAATTTAACCTTTTTAACTTATTTTAAATATTTATCAGTACATATATAAAATGGTAACAGTTATGTGATTTTTAATCATGATGTATACAGTATGTATAATATACCTATGTATATATCATGATACAAAATTTAAAATAAATTTTACTAAATCTACTAAATTTATTTAAAATATTCTAAAATTTAAAATTTATTTTAAAATAAATTTAAAAGAACACCCAAAAGAATAGAGATTGGGAAACTGTAGTATGCTATAAATTTAGCTTGCCATCTGTTTTTTTTTTTTTTTTTTTTTTAAGTTTTATTGGAACACTATCATGCCTATTCTGTGTATGTTTTTATGTGACAGTGGCAGGGTAGAATAGTTACAACAGAGTTTACCTATTCTGCAAAATCTAAAATATAGGAAAAATTTATTGATCCCAGATCTAGAAGGTATAGTAGAGGTGGCAGATTATGCCCTTAAATAAATAGACTGATGATTTTTTTGTTGTCGTAACAATAGCTAAAGAAAATCTTTAGAGGCTTGTAGCAAACTCTCACATTGTTTATAAGTTATCAAGTATATTTTCATTATATGTTAATAAATATATATTTGGAACCCCCTTTTTTTTTCAGGGCTTACTTTTGAGGAGAGGGATATCATTGAAGGAGCCTTTCGTCAAGGTCTCATTCGAGTCTTGGCAGCAACTTCTACTCTTTCTTCTGGGGTGAATTTACCTGCACGTCGTGTGATTATTCGGACTCCTATTTTCAGTGGTCGACCTCTAGATATTCTTACTTACAAGCAGATGGTTGGTCGTGCTGGCAGGAAAGGAGTTGATACAATGGGTGAGTTTGAATTTAATTGTAGTAGCATTACAAAAAGACAGTGTCAAACTTGAAATTTTGACTAGTACTTGGCCCCATTTCTCATTGTACTGTTTCTTCATTATCCAGTGTACTTGGACAAGTCATCCTTTTGGATTCACTTAATATTTATAGTGAATATCAGTTACAATTTTCACATATTGTCAACCATTGGTTTTCTACTAATGTAGAATTAAGATTTTCTTTTGTAGCATATACAGTGAAATGATTCAGTGTTACATAAATCAAGATGATTTCTTATTCCATTAGCTGGGACATGATTTTTAGTTTGCAAATATAGTCTGCTCTTTTTTAAAAATCTTATTTATTTATTTTTATTTATATATAACAGTAGAATGCATTACAATTCTTATTACATATATAGAGCTCAATTTTTCATATCTCTGGTTGTATATCTAGTATACTCATACCAATTCATGTCTTCATACATATACTTTGGATAATAATGATCATCAGATTCAACCATCATTAATTGGGACATGATTTTTAGTTTGTAAGTATAGTCAACTCTTTAATTCTAATCAATTTTCATAGATATTAATTCTGCTTAGGTTTATGGTCTCAGAAGTCAGACTGGGATTTTAAGAGCTGAGAAGTATCCTCACACTTTTTGAATAAGCATTTTTTTCTTTTTTTAAGTTTATTTATTTATGCTAATCAGTTATATATGACAGCAGAATGCACTTCAATTCATTATACACAAGTGGAGCACAATTTTTCACTTCTCTGGTTGTACACAAAGTAGTCACACCATTTGTATCTTCATACATGTACCTAGGATAATGGTGTCCATCTCTTTCCACCATCTTTCCTATCCCCATGCCCCCTCCCTTTCCCTCCCTACCCTTTGCCGTATCTAAAATTCCTCCATTCCTCCCACAATCTCCCCCCACCCCCATTATGAATCAGCATCCACTTATCAGAGAAAACATTCAGTCTTTGTTTTTTTAGGATTGGCTTTCTTCACTTAGCATGATAGTCTTCAGCTCCATCCATTTACCTGCAAATGCTATGATCTTATTCTCTTTTTATGCTGAATAATATTCCATTGTGTATGTATACCACAGTTTCTTTATCCATTCATCTATTGAAGGACATCTAGGTTGGTTCCACAGTTTAGTTATTGTGAATTGTGCTGCTATAAATATTGATGTGGCTGCATCCTTGTAGTGTACTATTTTTAAGTCCTTTGGGTATACAATGAGGAATGGGATAGCTGGGTCAAATTCCAGGTTTTCCAAGAAATCTCCATACTGCTTTCCAGATTGGTTGTACCAATTTGCAATTCCACCAGCAATGTATCAGTGTGTCTTTTTCTCCACATCCTCGCCAACAATTATTGTTGTTTCTATTCTTAATAGCTGCCATTCTGAGTGGAGTGAGATGAAATCTTAGAGTAGTTAATTTGCATTCTTTAATTGCTAGAGAGGTTGAATATTTTTTCATATATTTGTTGATCGATTATATATCTTCTGAGAGTGTCTGTTCAGTTCCTTATCCCATTTATTGATTGGGTTATTTCTTTTTTTGGTGTTAAGTTTTTGAGTTCTTTATATATCCTGGAGATTAGTGCTCTATCTGATGTGTATGTGGTAAAAATTTGCTCTCATTCTGTAGGCTCTGTCTTCACTTCACTGATTGTTTCTTTTGCTGAGAAGAAGCTTTTCAGTTTGATTTATTAATTCTTGATTTTATTTCTTGTGCTATAGGAATCTTGTTAAGGAAGTCAGGACCTAATCTGACATGATAAAGATTAGGGCCTACTTTTTCTTCTATTAGGCGCAGGGTCTCTGGTCTGATTCCTAGGTCCTTGATCCACTTTGAATTGAATTTTGTGCATGATGAGAGATAGGAGCTTAATTTCATTTTTGTTTTGTATGAATTTCCAGTTTCCCCAGCACCATTTGTTGAAGAGGCTACCTTTTCTCCAATATATGTTTTTGGCTCCGTCTAGTATGAGATAACGTATATTTATGTGGGTTTGTCTCTGTGTCCTCTATTCTTTACCATTGGTCTACAAGTCTATGTTGGTGCCAATACCATGCTATTTTTGTTACTATTACTCTGTAATATAAATGTAAGGTCTGGTATATTGATGCCACCTGGTTCTTTCTTCATGATAAGGATTGTTTTGGCTATTTTGGGTCTCATATTTTTCCAGATGAATTTCATGATTGCTTTTTCTGTTTCTATGTGGAATGCCATTGGGATTTTGATTGGAATTGCATTAAATCTGTATAGTGCTTTTAGTAGTATGGTCATTTTGACAATATTAATTCTGCCTGTGAATAGGCATTTTATATTCCACTTTTTCCTCCCAGTTGGATCTGGCTCTGAAAACACTTTCTTATCTTGTACTACTGGCCAGCAATCCATACAAAATTTTTTGACTTAAGCAATGAAGAAACTGTTTTCAACTAAATATCAAGAGATAAAAAAAATATTATTTTGAATCGCTATACCATTGAGATCATTTGATGTTTTACTAAATTGTTAAAGAAACTTAGGAAGAATATTCTCTGTCATTTCATCTTTCTCCTATAGGAATGTTATACTATATATGCCCCCCCCAAAAAACAAAAACAAAAACAAAAAAACCCCATCAACATCAAAAAAACCAATAAAAACCTTTGCAACTACGAAAGAGAAATTAAGAAATCCAGCTGAGAAACAAAAAGTGTTAATGGAAAAATAGGTGGGTTATTTTGGATACTAAAAGCTGAGTAGGATACTGAGGAAGTGACTTTTAGAACCACCTAATTTTTCACATGAACTCCCCAAATATAGTTGATACTTATTATTTACAGATTCCATATTTGTGAATTTCCCCATTTATTAGAATTTGCTCAGAAATCTGGGGCCTTATTTTATTTTTTATTTATTCAGAATTCTGGGGGCTTTGCGGATATGTATAAAGCTGCAAAAAATCTAAGTCTTTGCAAGTACACTTTTCTGCTGAGGTCATAAGTCTGCCTTCTTCCTTCAGCTCCTTTACTATAAACAAACACCCTTTTAGGGTCTATTTAATGCCACATTTTTCATAATTTTATATATTTTTGTGGTGATTTTTGCTTAAAATGATTTCTAGATATAGTGCTAAACTTCTAGCTAGTAATTCCTTTCTGCATTAAGTCTAGATGTGCCTTCTAGAAAAATATTTTAAATGAGCTTTGTTCAGGCATGAGCTATAGGAGTGTTGTCTGTAAGTGCAGTTAATAAATCAATAATATATATTAAATAAGATATTTTAAAGCAGAGACAGATGAAACAATGATGAAAAGGTTGTGACTTTCAATGATGAAAAGGTTGTGACTCTAGTCCTAGGCTCACAGGAAATTCCTCTGTTCCCCCCCTGTGCAATGATGCAGAATTCACCTTTTGGTGACTCTATAGAATGTAACTACCACAGATAACAAGAATTGACTATGATTTATTGGTGACTGGATTAGTTAGAATATAAATTTATTGCTATAATGAAAGTCAATATATGTAAATAATATAGAATTAAATTCTTCCTCCCTCCCTCCCTCCCTCCCTCCCTCCCTTCCTTCCTTCCTTCCTTCCTTCCTTCCTTCCTTCCTTCCTTTCCTTTCCTTTCCTTTCCTTTTTGGTACTGGGGTTTGAACCTAGGGGCATTTTACCATTGAATCATATCCCCAGTCCTTTTTAATTTTTTTAATTAATTTTTTTTAAAGAGAGAGAGAGAATTTTAATATTTATTTTTATTTTTTAGTTTTCGGCGGACACAACATCTTTGTTTGTATGTGGTGCTGAGGATTGAACCCGGGCCGCACGCATGCCAGGCGAGCACGCTACCGCTTGAGCCACATCCCCAGCCCTAATTAATTTTTTTTGAGACAGGGTCTCAGTAGATTGCTAAGGGTCTTGGTAAGTAGCTGAGACTGGCCTCAAACTTGGGATCTTTCTGTCTCAGCCTTCTGAGAAATTAGTTTCTTTCTCATAATGGTTTGCCACCTGGGGTTGATATGCTGGTGCAACGTGTTAGACACCTCGTCTTTCATTTTGTTTTTCCAGCAATATAGTTTCTATCCTTTGGCACAAGATGGCTAGTCCAGTCTCTTTCATCATTTGCATTTGAAACATCAGGAAGAGGGAGATGAGGAAATAAAACACATGCCCTGCCCTTAATGGGCACCACCTAGAAGTTGCCTATAATATTTCTCCTCACATACAGTTGACCAGAACTTAGTCACATGATTATATTCCCCAACTGTAAAGATGCTGGGGAATCTAATCTTTAGCTGAGTGGCTGTATGCTGGACTTAAGGGTTTTATTAAAGGAAGACTGAGAGGATGGGTATTTGGACACAACTGTCATTCTCAGACCCAGCAACAAATGACTCATTTTACAATCTCTGAAGGATTATTGCGCTGCCTCTTTTTTAAGCCCTAAATATTTTGATGATTAAAAAAGCTTCCAAATTATTAGACTTCCCTTATGATAGGTATCAGAGAAATTTATCCTGTTTTTCTCTTATTTTACTACAAATTATGCAAATGGTATGTTTTATAAGGGAATAAAGTAAGGTACTCCTATTCCTATTTGCCTCACCCTACCCTTCTCCAAACTGGTTTCTCAGATTCACAATTCTAGAGAAAGAAATGTAAGTCTCTTTTATGTAGATATTCTTCCTTCAGGTCCAGAGGGCCTTTAAGTTAACAAAAAAGATAAGGAGGTCTTGTTTACCTTAGCTTGTGTTTATCATATGAAGAACAATTGGAAGATTGGTTCTCTGGGTTAATTATGAAGCCTTAAGTCATATGGTATTACATCAGAATTAAAAATACCTTAATAACTTCATTTCTTAATTCTTGAAGTCTTTTGAGCTTTTGACCTTGCATTCCTATCAGGATGGCATATAACTTGCTTAGAACTTTAAGCAAGTAGGGAATGTGGGAATATGGTGTTTTATATTCACCATGAAGATTTAAATGCTTGGTTTCGCTTTTCATACTGTGTAGTATGTTTGTAACTTCTGTGCATTTCATAGATTGTTATTAACATTCCTTGGAGAGTATATGGCATTTTATTTAGATAACATGGTGTTTTATTTAGATCATCTGTAGATTATGTGGAATCTTCCATTGTAGGATGATGGTGCTTTGTGTCAAAATAATGATTTGCAGGTCAACAGTCAGTAATAAATATTTGATTTTAAATAGCTTCAAGTTCCCTCTTGTGGTATAAGCGAGACCAGCAGGTGGGAATAGGAACCTGTATAAATATATATTGGCATTTATTTGAACATTTTCATAAATCTTGCCCATCCTCCAAAAGGGTAGTCCATTTAATTAAATAAACTAATTTCTCAGGAGCCTGAGACAGGAGTATCCCAAGTTTGAGGCCAATCTCAGCAACTTATCAAGACCCTCAGCAATTTAATGAGACCCTGTGGCAAAAAAATAAAATAAAATAAAAATAAAAGGACTGAGGATATGGTTCAATGGTAATATACCCCTGGGTTCAAACCCCATTTCCAAAAAAGAAAGGAAGGAAGAAAGAAGGTAGGAAGAATTTAATTCTATCTCGTTTAAATAAATTTATATTCTAACTAATCTAGTCAATAAATCATAATCAATTCTTGTTATCTGTAGTAGTTACATTCTATATTTAAACAACTCAGTAGCTTATTATTTTACTGCTAATACTAGTTAGCTCATTTTGTAGTGTTTCTTCCTTCAGCAGGGTTGTTTTGTGGGCATTCAAAGAGTCAGGTGACATTTTATTCATGTTTTTAAAAGCTGGATATCGACAAATTGTAATTATACTTTTTTTTTTTTTGTATTGGGAATTGAACTCAGGGGTGCTTTGCCACTGAGTTATATCCTATATCTCACGTCCTTTCTATTTTTTAGTTTGAGACTGGGCCTCCTATGTTGTTGAGGCCGAACTTGAACTTGTGATCCCACTGCTTCATAGATCTAAGTTGCTGGGATTATGGGTGTGTTCCACCATAACTAGCATAATTGTATATCTTTATAGGGTACAAAGTGATGCTATGATATATGTATAGGGAGTGATTGAATCAAACTAATTAGCATATCCATCACCTCAAATATTGATACTTCCTGTATAACTAAATATTATAAACTTTGATCAACATCTCTCCATTTTTTCCACTCCCAGCCTCTAGTAACAACCATTTAGCTCTCTGCTCCTTTGTGTTCAATGTTTTTAAATTTTAGATTCCACATATAAGTAAAAGAAGTGGTATTTACTTTCTGTGCCTGAATATTTCACTAGCATAATATCCTTCAGGTTCATCCATGTTGTCACAAATACCATAATTTCCTTCTTTTTAAAGGCTGGATAGTATTCTAATGTGTATATATGCCACATTATCTTTATCTTTTTATCTATTGATGGGCACTTAGGTTCATTCCATAACTTGGTTATTGTAAATAGTGTTGCAGAAAACACAGGGATGCAAGTATCTCTTGGTACACTGATTTCAAATTTTTGGCATACAAACCTAGAAGTGGGATTGCTGAATCATATGGTTTTTGTATGACTATGTTTTCTATTGTATTCTGCAATTCAGTCATTATATTTTTCATCTCTAGAATTTATATTTCTTTCTATTTTTTTTATTTCTTTGTCAAACTTCTCATTTTGTTCATGTACTATTTTCCAAATTTCATTTAATTTTTATCTGTATAATCTTGCAGTTCATGGTCTTTCTTACAAAAATATTTTGGATTCTTTGTCTATTATTTCATACCTCTCCATTTCTTCAGGGTCCATTGTTAGAGCTTTATTAAGTTTCTTTTGGAAGTATGATTTGCTGATTCTTTGTAATTCTATGTTCTTGTCCTGGTGTCCATACTGAAACCAGATTTTGAGATAAAACTCAGTTCTCTACTTCTTTTGGTATGTGGAGTCTGTTAAACTGGAGGCCTCTGCAGCCAAGAAAGCCCCTTTTAGTTTTAACAGCTAATCACAACAGGGTATGCATACTGGCATCAGCTCTGAAGGCAAAGCTGGATTCTCCTCCACTATCATTGTGTGGTGTGTTGCTGCTTTCAGTTATTGCAGCTCTAAATGGGTGCTATGGCCCCCAATATTGTAGTAGGCGCTAGCAGCTCGAGCAGCAAGGATTTTGTCTTGCAAATCTGAAGAATAAAATTCACATGACAGTGGAAGGCCAGAGTGAAAGGAGTAGGATTTATTCAAGAATGAACAGAAACAGAACTCCTGCAGGGGCAAGAGGGGAACCCCATAGGGGTTATTGCCTGAATGTGCTAATCTAGAGGTTTATTTAGCACTAGGGTTCAAACTTATGCTGATCAGGATTTGGAAAAGAACTAACACTATTGGTTAAACCTTGAGCCTGAACTTCCTTCCATTCAAGTTTGTTCCACTTCTGTGTTTGTTGTTTTCTGATTGCCTTTAGCTCAAAATAATCTTTATGCTCAAGTAACAAATTTGGGGGTAGCATATTCTGATTTCCTTCTATCCAAAGTTCTGTTTTTCTACAGCTTTTTGGGAAGCAGGAGATTGAGGTTGTCTGATTGTGCATGCTTGGGTGTCTGGCTGTGGCACTGTGTGGAGTAGGCATCTGCACTGGCCCAGGCCAGGTACAAAAGGTCAGCCAGCACCCCTGGCTTACCTAGCCTCAGGCCCCAGAGGGTATGGCATGCTTCAAGTGGCCAGGGCCAGTGCTCCAGTCCACCTAGCTGCTCCTCCACAGCTCTAGGATAACTTTAAAACTTGTATGGAAACAGCCCCTTCTTTATAGGTGTTCTTCAGAAGGGATAGACCCTCGCTAATTAGTGTGACAATTAGTGTGACCTATGATTCTGTGTGAGCCAGCTGCTAGTGAACCCAGGTAGTCAGAGCCTGGTTTTGGGTTTCTGCCTTTGCTTTAATTTCAAGTGGGGCTACTGACTTGGCTCTGCTTTTGAGTCAGAACTGTCTGAACTCTGCAATAAGGGAGAGTTGCTGGTTGGACATTGCAATAGGCTATGATTGGAATGGGTCCCAGGGTGTATTTCCTGGCCAGATGGTACCAAAATTTGAGATCTTTAGAGGCCAGTCTTGCAGGCTGGACCTTGATGTTAAGCAGAGCTGCTGCTCAGTCTAGATGGGACCAGCTACTATACTAAGAAGTGAGTCAAGGTTTGCTCTCCTGCCTAGATAGCAAGCAAATTTTGTGCACAGTAATGTTGTTGGCTGGTACTTCTAGGCAGGTACCCCTGCTGGCAGGTACACAGAGCTTCCACCAAGACCTGCCTGTTGGTCACTGTGAGCTCACCTCCTGTTTTGTTTCTACCTGACCCTAGGTGATCTAGGTGTAGGTGGGCTTCTTGGGATTATAGTGAAATGCTAGGAAGCTACATGTCTGCTTCTGATTCTCTTTTCCTACTATAGAAACCATGAGTCCTAGGGATGCCTCTCCTTTGGCACTGTGATGACCTTTGGACACTGTGCTCTGATGTAGTCAAAATGAAGTCATTTATCTTAGTTCCGTGTGTGTGTGTGTGTGTGTGTGTGTGTGTGTGTTTTTTGCTGGGGTAGAGGGAGGGAGGCTGACCGGGTAGGATTCTGTTGTCATGCAGACGCCTCAGGTTTATTTTCAAGTTTGGAGGTCTTCACAAAGGATCCTTTCTGGGGAGAGGGAATGGGTTGGTAGTGAAACCTGGGAGCTTCTATTCCACCTGTTGCAGGCATCTTGTGTCTTTTTTTTTTTTTTTTTTTTCATAATGGCACCTTTCTTTTTGTAATTATGTCTAGATAAGTAGTCAATGATTACCCAGTTTATAGTCCTTTCATTTTATCCTGTTATTCTCAACTTGGCAGTCAGTGATAGGAAAGCATCATCTGTACATCTGTACTTTTTCTGCCTGGTATGGTTAGGATACAGTATCACAATGCTGGTTTTATTTAGAGGATAAACAGTCAGTCAACAACTATATGAAAAAATGTTCATCATCTCTAGCAATCAGAGAAATGCAAATCAAAACTAGTCTAAGATATCATCTTACTCCAATCAGAATGGCAGCTATTATTAAGACAAACAACAATCAGAGTTGGCGAGGATGTGGGGGAAAAAGGTACACTCATATATTGCTGGTGGGACTGCAAATTGGTGCAGCCAATATGGAAAGCAGTATGGAGATTCCTTGGAAATCTGGGAATGGAACCACCATTTGACCCAGTTATCCCTCTCCTCGATCTATACCCAAAGGACTTTAAATCAGCATACTACAGGGACACAGCCACATCAATGTTTATAGCAGCACAATTCACAGTAGCTAAACTGTGGAGCCAACCTAGATGGCGTTCAGTAGATGAATATACACATAGAATTTTATTCAGCAATAAAAGAGAATAAATCATGGCATTTGCAGGTAAATGGATAGCATTGGAGAAGATAATGCTAAGTGAAGTTAGCCAAGCCCCCCAAAACAAGTGCCAAATGTTTTCTCTGATACAAGGAGGCTGATTCATAGTGGGGTAGGGAGGGGGAACATAGGAGGAATAGACAAAGTCTAGATAGGGCAGAGGGGTGGGAGGGAAAGGGAGGGGGCAGGGGGTTGGCAAGGATGGTGGAATGTGATAGACATCATTATCCAAAGTACATGTATGAAGACATGAATTGGTGTCAACATACATTATATACAACCAGAGATATGAAAAATTGTGCTATATATATGTAATAAAAATTGTAATGCATTCCACTGACATTTATTTTTTAAAAAATCAATAAAAAATTCACACTCATGCCCTTCACATTTTGCTTATTGAACATCTTATTTGACTGTTGCTTTTCCCACATCATTGGATTCAGTTTTGAAAATAATGCTTTACTCAATTAGATTAAAATTTTTAATAATTTACTAAATTAATCTATTTATTAGATTAAATATTATAATGTGACTTTTTAAGGTATTTATTTATAAGTGTTTTTTAATTTATTTGTCATCACTGTGACTAGTAATTTGTATTTGAATTTTACTTCATAGTTTTTAAAGTATCTCTATTACCTAATTATTAAACAATAATGGTTGGTCCTTTAGCTGAAGGAAAAGAGCTATTTTTGTATTAACTTAGGTTCTGCAGCTGGGGCCTGCTAAATAATTGATAATGGATTACCTGGAGAAAAGGCATGCAAACTTCATTTGATATTGATAATTTAATTTTTATGTGCATGGAAGCTTTCATGGAAATGAAGATCCCACAAGGCTATTAGACCTAGGGTCTTATAGTTTTTATGATATTTCTCCATAAATTGTGGACAAGTGAAAAGACAAAGGAAAAGGTGTTTGATCTTGTTGGGACACTAAATCAGGAGAAGGTTATATATATAGGAAACTAACGGCAGAAGTTTATATAAGTAATATTTGTTTGTACAGATCTGTCTCAAAAAGGACCTTCTTGGTTGGGGTTGGGGTTCAGTGGTAGAGCGCTTGCCTAGCATGTGTGGGGCACTGGGTTTGATTCTTACTACCACATATAAATAAATAAAATAAAGATCCATTGACAGCTAAACAATAAAAAAAGGACCTTCTGTCTCCTATGATAAGGGTTCTTCTCTTGGTATGGGTGAGGAGAGACGAAACATATTCACAAAGGGAAATTTATGTCTTACTTTAGGCAGACTGAGAGAGGACAAAGCATTTTCTCTGTTTTCTGATTGCCTTTAGCTCAAAATAATCTTTATGCCCGAGTAGCAAATTTTAGGGTTGCATATAATGGTTTCCTTGTATCCAAAGTTAAAGAAGTAAAAGCATTAGATATAATGCTATGACCATAACAACCATTATCATCTTTTACCTCTTTTTAAACAACTAAGACCAATTAAGTTCTCTTTATCAGGTACCTTATGGAAATGTGTTGGGGTTTTGACAACCTATGGTTTTTTGTTTATAGGTGAAAGTATCTTAGTTTGTAAGAACTCTGAGAAATCAAAGGGCATAGCTCTAATTCAGGGATCTCTAAAACCTGTTCGCAGCTGTCTGCAAAGAAGAGAAGGAGAAGAAGTAACTGCTAGTATGATACGAGCTATTCTGGAGGTAAGACAGGGTTCAATAAACTACCACTTGGCTCTTTTACACCTATGTTAACATGGTAGCACTTTAGTATGTGAAAATCTTTTTGTTGTTGTTGTTGTATGAGGAACTGAACTCAGGGATGCTCTACCAATGAGCTACATCTTCAATCCCCTCCCCCCTCGCTTTTTAAAAATTCTAGGACAGGGTCTAAATTGCTGAGGCTGGCCTTGAATTTAAGGACTGGCCTCTTGCCTCAGCCTCTTGAATAGCTGGGAATACAGGCATGTGCCTCTGTGCCTGGCTAATATGTGAAAAATCTTGTCTCTCTCTTTTTAAATTATTTTATATTTTTAGCCTTCCCAAATCTGAATTTGTAGGTGTTTCAGCTAGTGCTCTATCAATTCACTTCAAAATAATAATTAAAAACTAAATGCCAGATGGTTCTTTTCACTTTTTAGATATTCTTTATTGTTTTTTGAAGTTAAAGGTAACAAAAAATGTACGCAGTTCCTCCATCTTGATCATATCTTATGACACTAAAATAAAATCATGGTACAACTATATATGATTAGAAGTTTACAATAATACAGAAAAATCTCAACAATATTCAACAATAGTACAACAAATTCTGTACAATAATACAGAAAAATAAAACCTTTTTTTGCTCAGATTCCTCAATGGTAACCCCCTATTGAGCATTTCAAGTTTGATTCAGACATGTTTTTTGTGCTTATTTCAGCATGCCTTGGTGTTGCTTTCAGCACCAGTACTAGTGATATTGGTGCCTCTATGTGAATTCTTTTCTAATCAGTTTGGGAAAAAAAGAAAATACTTGATAACAAAGAGTCAGGAAGGATGTCCAAAGTAGACACATTGATACATTGCTGAAACTCTTTTGGAGAGCAATTTGGCCTTACCTGCTAAAATTGAAACTACATATACCCATTTGCCTAGCAGTTCCACATCTAGGAATTTTATCCAGGAATATATTTGTGAAATTATATTAAATTAAATGTAAAAAAATATTTTTATAGCACTATTAGTTAATAACAAAAAAAAAAAAATGGAAAAAAAGCCCAAGATACCATTAATACAAATTTTATGGCAAAAGATGGTTTGTGATCATTAAAAAGCTCTATGATGATACGTGTCCAATATAAAGTAAAAGAAGGCAAGAGACAAATTTGTATATATAATAAAGTAGATGTGGGTAAAATAATATCTGCAATAAGCGACTTCATGTTTTCTTACACCTATTCCCACCTTTCTGTGTGGGAAGTATTCAATAGTAGCATTTCTCCTATGTGCCTTAGAGGAAGGATGAAAACATTTGATTTGGTTCATGGCCTTGAACTATCACTACCTCCTTCATGTGTATTGTTAGTTCTGAAATTTCAAATGGATAATGATTCATTTATTTTTGTTTATAAGCAAATACTATGTCTACCTACCTTGAGGGACAACTTTTCATGTTGTTAGCAGGTACTATCTATATTTGCAGTGTGTGATAATGGAAGAGAGTTAATAAAGAGTATCTAAGATTCTGAAACTATTTTAAGAGAATAAAATCTCTTATATTATGAAGGCCTGTATATCTTATAAAAAATTTACAGAAGTTTTTAAACATTTTCTATCAGATAATAGTTGGTGGTGTGGCAAGTACATCAACAGATATGCAGATGTATGCTTCTTGTACATTTTTGGCTGCGAGTATTAAAGAAGGGAAGCAGGGAATTCAGAGAAATCAAGATTTTGTCCAACTTGGAGCAATCGAGGCCTGTGTGATGTGGCTTCTAGAAAATGAATTCATCCAGATTACAGAAGACAGTGATGGAACAGAAGGTAAATATGAGTTCTCAGTTAAAATTTATTCACTGTCTCATCTTCTACTCACTTTTCTGAAAATCTTGCTTATAAATTTCTGCATGTTAGGTAAGATTTTGTTTATAAAATTGATGAGAACTGAGAAGGTTAATACAGGAATATAGAAAGACAATGTTTTGTTTTCTTTTATATTATTTTTAACATTTGCTCCTTTGTTTCTTCACTCCCAAACCAGGAAAGGTGTATCGTCCAACACATCTTGGTTCTGCTACCCTTTCTTCATCACTTTCTCCAACTGATACCTTAGATATTTTTGCTGACCTTCAAAGAGCAATGAAGGGTTTTGTTTTAGAGAATGATCTTCATATTGTCTATCTGGTAAGTTCTGCCTTTTTAACTTTTATATTTGTGCAAATCGGAAGGAAAAAAAATAAAACCTTGAAGCATCAAAAAATACTTAGGGAACATCTTGTCTGTTTTCCTTGATCAGGTTAGTAGTGGTGGGAATAGCAAAGAAAAGGCAAGGAGAGAATTGTTTTAAATAAGCTAAATCTTCAGTGACCTTTTAGTTTATTTTCTCTAAACTGTTTAAAAAGGGATTTGAGATAGTTTATAAAAAATATTTATTTTACAAAATGTAAAAGAAAAGCAAAAGATAAGGGATATCAGAAAGTTAAAGTTAACATCATAATACAGAACTCATGAAGAGTTAAAGAGGCATGCTGTTACATCATATACTCATGTCAAATTTGGTTCTGAATTTTCTAGCAACTAAAGGAGAGAAACTTGATTAGTCTCCATATTAATAAAGTAAAATGCATAAAATTGCCTAAGAGAAATTTAGTCCTAAAATAATACTTTGGGACTTAGAGTCTTGATAAATCTCTATAATAAATGCAGAAAGGAATTTTAAGTTTGTTTATATTATACCATCCTCCATTAGTGTAACAAAGATTTTGATAAGAATTATAAAGTAGAGTTTGAGGTCATATTTTCTAGCAAGAACTTGACTAGATAGTAATAGTAATTATTTTTATCAGTTAAGAACAGATACAAGTCAGGTGCTGTGGTGTGAGCCTGTAATGCCAGTGGCTTGGCAGACTGAGACAGGAGGATTGTGAGTTCCAAACAAGGCGCTAGGCAACTCAGTGAGACCCTGTCTTTAAATAAAATATGAAAAATAGGGGCTGGGGATGTGGCTCAGTAGTTGAGTGCCCCTGAGTTCAATCCCCAGTACTGAAAAAAAAAAAAAAAAAAAAGAACAAGTACTTTCACTTTGGTAAGCAATTCCAGAGACGTAAAATTGAAATTTTTGTTAGAATGAAGAAGGCCTATGGGAGACTGTACTTTTAAAACACTATATAGTGAGTAGAGGGGAACTGTCTAGATAGTGTATTTTTTCTTTTCACAAATATACTGAATACATGGATAATAATGGGCTATGGACAATCAATGGGCCAAAAGTTCTGTGTTCTAAAATGTGGCTGGGAAGATTCTTTTAGCAGTCCTTACCAATCATCTACCATGGCCTTAAAAATAAGTCTAATTTATCATACAGTGGCCAAATTTGTGAGGTTTAGGGTCAGATTGCCATAATTTGACTATTGGCCTCATCACATACACCTTGGATCAATACTCAACCTCTCTCAAGATGCTCTTTCCTTATTTGTAAAATGGAGATAATAATAATACCCACCTTGGGGCTGATAGTCTTTGATGAATGGTTGACATCTTAGTAAATATTTAATACATTTTGTCTACTTTTTTTTCCTAGTAAATTCTCTATAAGCATTATGTAAGTCATTTATCAAATCACTAATTACTCCTATCCCTCTGTGAAATAAAGACCGATGCTAGGAATTGGAATGCTGAGTGCTTATGGCTAGCAGACTCCTGCACTTCTCTTGCTGCTTGAGTTGTATGCCCTTTAAAAGTTAATTTCATTTGTTCCCAAACTTGTTCATGCCAATTTATGTCTGTGAAAATTAGGCTGAATGCAAATTACTAAAAAAATTGCTAATTAAATATGTGAGTGGGACAACCATAAAAGCTCTGAGAAAAACTTACAAAGTGTAGAAAAAAACAGGATACTGCTTATAGATTATTTTGCAGTTATCTTTTTATGTATTTTTAAATTCACTTTACAAAACAGAAGCTAGAGTTCTTAAGAGTGCATTGTGGGTGTGGTGTAACTAAGAAAACAATGATAAATTCTAACAGACCTTAGAAGATCTTATAAGGAAGGCTTGACCCTAGCTCAAGATATTAGCAAATAAATATGCATTTATGTTTTAGGTTAAAACATTTATACTTTGCATATTCTGTTTTATTTTTTGAATATTTAAAACATATATATGATTCAAAGATTAGAAGTATATTAAAAGAAATAGAGAAGCCAGACTCCTGTATCTCTGGCATGGTTTTCCCACTCTCTCTTTTCTTGCTTCATCTTATAAAAATTAACAAGGAGTAATGTATAATCTTCACCTTCTTTCTTTTGCAGATGATGACATCATGCATACATTGTTCTATACTTTCATTTTCCTTACAATGTGATGTATCTTGGAAATCATTCTATATCAATTTATGGAGAGTTTTTTATTTCTTAGTTGTGTAACTCTGTTGAATGGGTACAAGTACTGATGTTTATTCAATCAGTTATCTATTAATGGACATTTGGATTGTATCCAATATTTTGTTGTGGCAAATGATGCTGCAATCATACAGTGTTTAGTATTTACAAAGGTTTATCTTTGGCACAAACTCTCAGAAGTATGAGATTGCTGGGTAAAGAAAATCACAAGTGATTCTGGCTTTGCATGATTGCCCTCCATAAAGTCTGTATCATTTTCCAATTTTGTCAGAGAAATATGATAGAATTTGTTTTTTGCTCACCAGCCTTATAAAAATAGATTATATTGTCAAGATTTTGAATTTCTGAATGTAGCTTTAATTTACATTTAATCTAAAATGTACATAATAGATTTTATATTATGAGTACATGTGAACATTTTTCATATGCTTAAGGGCAATTTGCTCATTTTTCTATTGCATTTTTTGGTCTTTTATATACTAGGGAGATGTATGCTTTGTAATGTAACTGGAAAGTGTTTTCCTCCTGTTAGTCACTTTTTTTGTCTTTGCTCATTGTGTTGTATCTAGAGCATTCTAAAAAATGCAGCTAAAGTTAAGAGCTTTTGAATTAATGAGAAAGTCTTTTCTTGCTCTGAGATCAATAAGGAATTCGCTCACATTTTCCTCAAATATAATCCTTTTATTTTTGAGGATTGAGCTGTGCTTTATTTGGAGTTTATCTTGAAGTATGATTCTTTAATTTTTTTTTTTTATTTTCCGTAATGGTTATCTGCAGTCCCAGCATCCTTTATTAAAAGGTTCATTTATTCACAATGATTCAAGATGACAACTTTTATATACTAATTTCCCATTGAATTTGGGTGTATTGCTAATTTCCATCTGAAATTGGATATTTTTCTGTTTTATTTGTTTGTCTGGCAACAAACCAATGAGACTATTTTGTGAGGTAGTACCTCTGTTTTAGTTAAAAGCTTTTATCATATGTTTATGTGGTAGGGCTATTTTCCCCTCATTGTTTTTCTTTTTCAATGTTTATAGGAATGCTTGTTTACTCTTTAATATAATGTTTAGAATTAACTTGGTAATTTTTATTGGTATCATTAAATTCTTAGTATCACTAATAATTATTCTAGTAATAAATTATAATAATAATATAATTAATATAATAAATTATAATAATTATAATAACCGATGGTAGTATTAATAATTGGTGAGTGATCATGAGGGAGACTTCTTTTTCTTGTCAAGTTGCCTTGCTCAGGGAAAGGAATGTTTCTCTTCTGTTTAAGTCTACTTTTGGGCTCTCAAGGGTATTTTGAAGATTTTCTCAGATTTTGAGCATTTATTTATTTTTTAAAGTTTTATTATGATATAGTTTACATATGACGTGTATAGGGTACAAATCAATGCCTTTTTATATATTTACAGAGCTGTGCAATCATCACCAACATGTGATTTCAGAACATTTTCATCACCTCAGGAAAAACCCTGTAACGCATCACTCCGTATCTAGCAAACCACATTTTCCTCTAGCCTCCTCATTCTCCTCCAGCCCTGGGCAATCAGTAATGTACTCATGGTGGTTTTTGTTTCTATAAACTTTTCCACTGTGTAAATTTTATATAATGGAATCATATAATGTGTTGTCTTTTATGACTGGTTTCTTTTACTCAGCATGGTGTTTTCAATATGCATCTATGTTATAGCATCTATCAGTACTTAAGTCCTTTTAATGCTGAATAATGTTCCATTATGTGGATATACCACAAAAACATTTTGTATATATATGTTCATCATTTGATGGCATTTGGGTTGTTCCCACTTTTTTACTATTGTGGATAATGTTTCTCTGAATATTTGTGTACAATTTTTTACATGGATGCATGTTTTGAATTCTCTTGAATATAACTCTGGGAATAGAATTGCTAAATCAAATTGTAATTCTATTTTTAACATTTTGAGAACTCCTAACTGTTTTTTTTTTCACAATGGCTGTTGAATTTTACATTCTCACCAGCAAGTACACAGTTCCTATATGTTTATATTCACGTTAATGCTTGGATCAATACTCAACCTCTCTCAAGATATTCTTTCCTTATCTGTGTTTTTGAATGTAGCCTAGTGAGTGTTAGGTATTATGCCATTATGGTTTGACTAATGATGTTGAGCATCATGTACTAATTGGGCATTTGTATATCTTCCATAGAGAAATACCTAAATAAATCCTTTGCCTATCTTATAATTGAGATGTAAGAATTGTTATGTATTTTGGGTATTGATGGATGATTTGTAAATATTTTCTTCATTTCTGTGGGTTGTTGTTATGGTTTTGAAATGAAACATCCCCCAATAGCTCATGTGTTGAAGTCTTGCTCCCCATTGTACACAGTACAAAGGCGGACCTTTTAGGAAATAACTATTGGATCATGAGGGCTCTAACCTTAGCAGTGGATTAATCCATTTGATGAATTAATCATTTGGACTATTGGGAGGGATTGGAGGTTGTAGGAGGTTGGCCCTAGTAGAAATGACTGGGTCCTTGGTGGTGTGCCCTGAGGACTATATCTTATTCCCTAGCTCTTCCTTCCCTCTGTCTTCTCTGTCTTTGCCTCCCTTTGCCATGATGTTCTGCTTTACTTCAGGCCCAAAGCAATAGATCTAGTCAACTGTGGACACAACCTCTGAGACTGAAATAAAAATAAAATCTTTCCTCCTACAAAATCAATCTTTCCTCCTTCAAGTTGTTTTTCCCAGGTATTTGTCACAGTGATAAAAATCTCATGGTGTCTTTTTTTTTTTTCTTTTTTTTTTTTTTTTTTGCATCAGGGATTGAACCCACAGGTTCTTAACCACTTGAGCCTTTTTATTTAATTTTTAAAATATTTGAAATAGGGTCTTAGTAAATTGGTTAGGACCTTGCTAAATTGCTGAGGCTGGCTTTGAACTTGCAATCCTCCTGCCTCAGCCTCCCAAGCTACTGGGATTACAGGTGTACCACTACACCTGGCTGTCTTTTTGTTTTTGATTATGTCTTTTGAAACATAAAAGGTTTTTTTTTTTTTAAATGTTGATGATGTCCAGTTTTTATCAACTGTTTTCTCTTGCTGCTTGTGCATTTGATGACATAGTTAAGAATTCACTGAGTAATCCAATGTCAAAAGATTTATTCCTATTTGTACCTTTGAAGGGTGTGATTATTTCAGCCCCTATATTTGTATGATTCATTTGATTAGTTTTTATGATGTGCATATCTGGGGGTCCCAGCGCTAGAGCTGAAAACACTATTCTTTCTCTGTTCAATTGTCTTGTCATCCTAGTTGAAAATCAGTTGACTAGAAAGTGAGGGCTTGAGCTGAGGTGTGGGGAGGTGGCTCCATGGTAGAGTGTGTGCTTAGCCTGTGCAAGGCCCAGAGCAACCCTGCCACCTGAATTGAGGGCTTATTGTGGACTTTCAGTTCTAATTAATTGATCGATGTGTTTGTCCTTTTGTTCATGTCATCCTGTTTTGGTTATTGTAGCTTGGTAGAAAGTTTTGAAATAAGGGAGTATTTGTCCTCCAACTTTGTTTTTTCATTTTCAAGATTTTTTTTCTAGCCATCTAGAATAGTAAAATATTCTAGATTACTTACATTTCCATATGAGTTTTAGATGATTTTGGGTGATTTGTAAATATTTTCTTCATTTCTGTGAGTTGTTGTTATGGTTTTGAAATGAAACATCCCCCAATAGCTCATGTGTTGAAGTCTTGCTCCTCAGTGTTAATTTCTGCAAATCTAGCTATATTTTGGTAGAGATTGTCTTGAATCTGTAGATCAATTTGGGAAGCATTGTCAACTTAACAATATTAAGTCTTTATGTCCATACACATGGGTTGTCTTTCCATTTATTTAAATATTTATAATTTCTTTCAAGTTTTACAATTATTTTGTTAAATTTATTCCTACATATTTTATAGTTTTTGAAGCTTTTTTTGTTGCATCTATTATAAATGGAATTGTTTTCTTAGTTTGTTTTTTGTATTATTTATTAAAATTACATAAAATGTTTCCTTTTGTGTCCTGTTATGGCATTGAATTTGAAATATTATCTCTAATAATATTTTGTTGGGTTTCTTGAGATTTTTCAATATTTTATTGATGGGATTACATCAGCTGCAAATGTAGATAGTTTAGCTTCTTCCTATTTAATCTGGATGTGTTTTATTTCTTTTGCTGACTTAATCGACCTGGCTAGTTCCCCTATAAAATGTGGAATAGCGATGGTGAAAGCAGACATCTTTGTGTTGTTTGTGATCTTAAAGGGAAGGTCTTTCACCATCAGGTACATTGACTGTGGTGTTTTTGCAGTTGACTTTATCAAATTAAAGAAGTGTTACATTTTGTCAAGTTTTTTTTTTCTGGATTTATTAAAACCACATGGTGTTTGATTACTGGATATTCTAATAATCTTGAATTTTCTGGAGCAGTCCAAGTTGGTCATGTTGCATAATGCTTTTTTATATGTTGCTAGGTTTGGTACAATTTTGTTGAGAATTCTTGCATGTGTATTCATAGGATATCTGGTGTGAGTTCTCATTCTCATGATGTCTTGGGTGGTTTGAGGATAATACTAGCTTTATAGAATGAGTTAGGGTATTCCCCCCCTTCTGATATTTTTGAGAAGAAATCACCAAGGATTGCATTCTTATTTAAAATGTTTGTTAGATCACCAGTCAAGCCCTCTGGGCTTGAGCTTTTCTTTGGAATAAATTTTTTTGATGATAAATTCAACATGTTATCTTGTTATCGGTCTATACAGATTTTTTTTTTTTCTTGAGCGAGTTTTGGTAGTTTGTGTATTTCCAGAAAATTTTCCATTTCATCTATATTATCCAATTTATTGGCTGTGAATTGTTCACAGAGGTCTCCTATAATTCTGTTTATTTTTGTAAGATCAGTGACAGTTCTATTTCCCCTTCCTTTTTTCTTTTGGTGTTATTATTGTCACACTTGTTACAACTCTAAGTATTACAAACCTAACAGTGCATTTACAATTTATATCATTATATATCTTTAAAGAAGCTGACAGAAATATATACTTACAGAGTTTGTTACGGTAACATTCCTATTTACTGTTTCTTTTGATTTATTTCTATGTATTTGAGTTATTTCCTTAGTCCAGTGCAGCTTTGCTTCCTCCTGCCTCCTTTAAACTGTTATTGTCAAATAGTTTGTACCCATGCACCTATTATGGTCCATCATCTTTATCCTTCCCTCACCACCTTTCTCTAGGTTTGATAACACTTCTATTCTCTACTTCTTTGAGATCATATAGCTCCTTTTAAAAATCAATCAAGAGGAGTAAAAGGAATTGCACTTTAATAATCTTTTTTTATGCAAGCACATAGTTATCTTTATTGGCTATCTTTGCTTTTAGAATAGAATTGAAATACTGTTTGGAGTTATCTTCCTTCAACCTGAAGAGCTTTCTTTAGCATTTAAGAAAAGAATGCTAGTAAAATTTTCTATTTTTGTTTATCTAAGAATATCTATTATGTCTTCAGTTTTGAAAGACAGTTTTCTCAAAGTTAACACCAAAAAAATAACCCTATCAATAAATGGGCTAAGGAACTGAATAGACACTTCTCAGAATATGATATACAATCAATCAATAAATATATGAAAAAATGTTCAATATCTCTAGAAATTAGAGAAATGCAAATCAAAATTACTCTGTCAGAATGGCAGTTATCAAGAATATAAACAACTATAAGTGTTGGTGAGGATATGGGGAAAAAGTCACACTCTTACATTGCTGGTGGGACTGCAAATTGGTGCAACCACTTTGGAAAGCAGTATGGAGATTCCTTAGAAAACTTGGAATGGAACCACCATTTGACCCAGCTATCCCTCTCCTAGGTCTATACCCAAAGGACTTAAAAACAGCATACTACAGGGACATAGCCACATCAATGTTAATAGCAATACAATTTACAATAGCTAAATTATGGAACCAACCTAGATGCCCTTCAATAGATGAATGGATAAAGAAACTGTGGTGTATATATATACAATGGAGTATTACTCAGCATTAAAAGAGAATAGAATTATGGCATTTGCAGGTAAATGAATGAAGTCAGAGAATATCATGCTAAACGAAATAGACCAATCCCCAAAACTAAAGGCCAATGTTTTCTCTAATATGTGGCTGCTGATCCACAATGGGAGGGGGTAGGGGAAGAATGGAGGAACTTTGGATTGGATAGAGGGGTGTGAGGGGAGGGGAGTGGGCATGGGGGTAGGAAAGATGGTAGAATGAGAAAGTCATCATTATCCTAGTTACATGTATAATTGCACATTGTGTACAACTAGAGAAATGAAAGTTGTGCTCCATTTGTGTACAGTGAATTGAAGTGCATTCTGCTGTCATGTATAACTAATTAGAACAAATAAAAAAAAGAGAAAGTTTTCCTTTATATAAAATTCATGGTTGATAGGATTTGTTTTCTTTCAACAGTATAACTGTGTCCTCTCATTGTCCAGAAGTTAGCTTTTAATCTTATTAGGTGTCCATTATATATGATGACTGACTTTGTTCTCCTTGCCACTTTCAAGATTTTATCTTTTAGTTTTTAACATTTTGCATGTGATACATCTTGGGTAGATCTCTGCATTGGAGTTCACTGAATTTCTTAGATATGCACATTAATAGTTTTCATGAAATTTAGTATGTTTTTAGCCATAATTTCTTCAGATGTTTTTTTCTGTTCCTTTCTATCTCCTTCTAGTTACGTTATGTATGTGTTGGCAAACTTAAAGTTTGCCATATTTCTCTGAGGCTTTCTCCATTGTTCTTCCCTCTTTCAGATTGCATAATCTCCATCTTCATGTTTGCTGATTCTTAGGTCACTTGGGTATATGGTCGAGCTCTCTATTCATTTTAGTTATTGTATTTTTCAACTCCAGAATTTCCATTTGACCCTTATTTTATTATCTTATTTTAAATATTTATTTTTTTAGTTGCAGTTGGACACAATACCTTTATTTATTTATTTTTATGTGGTGCTGAGGATTGAACCCAGGGCCTTGCATGTGCTAGGCGAGCACTCTACCACTGAGCTACAACTCCAGCCCCTTGACCCTTATTTTAATAATGTTCTCTTTATACATGCTTTCTACTTGATGAGCCAGTGCCATCATGCAGTCTTACTTCTATAAGTATGGCTTTCTTTTGTTCTTTGACCATACTTATTGCATCTGCTTTGAAGTCTTTGTTTATTCTAACATCTGGACTCTCTCATAGGTATTTCTTTTGCCTTGCTTTCCCCCCTGTGTTTAGGACACACTTTTCTCTTTCTCTCATGTGTTATAGTTTTTTGTTGAATCCTGGACATTTTAGATAAAATATCAACTCTGAATATTGATTTCTCCTTCTTTCATCTCTTCTTTCTGTTTTACTGATTCTTTCATGGCAGTTACACAGAATACTTAAGACTGTACCTAGTATATGGTATTGTGATTAAATGTGATATAAGATTAAAGTTGTAGGATCTATAAAATCCAGATTGTATGCATAGTGGTGTCTTTCTTTTGTCCCAGCAGTGAGTTGTTCATGAGCAAAGGTTGTTTCCATTTAAATGAGGTATATCACACATTTTTATAAGTCCTGAGGCCTTTGTCTTTATTATGAAATATGTCTTTATGGATTTATAATTTTGTTCCTTTTGTAATGCAGTAGTGTTTTTTCCCCCAGTGCTGACTATTGGACCCAAGATCTTGCACATGGTAGGCAAGTGCTTTGCCACTGTGGCACATCCCCAGCCCTCTGTAATGCACTAGTTTTAGCTAATGCCTGATATTTCTTCCCTTTAGGTGACACCTATGTTTGAAGATTGGACTACTATTGATTGGTATAGATTTTTTTGTTTATGGGAAAAGTTGCCAACTTCTATGAAAAGGGTGGCAGAGCTAGTAGGAGTTGAAGAAGGATTCTTGGCTCGCTGTGTGAAAGGCAAAGTAGAAGCCAGAACTGAAAGACAGCACCGGCAAATGGCCATCCACAAAAGGTAAACATAGTTGCCTAAACTCAGTGTGCTTCACCCAGTGTCTGGCTTACAGCCAACGTCCATTTGTTGTGGTAACTTTAATTGTCAACAAAATAAAAATTTTTGCTAACTATAGTAAAATTTTCAGTTTCTTTTGTTTACTGAATTTATAAATATTTTAGTTTCTTCTTGCATCTTAAACCTTAGCAGCCATTACATAAGAAGCTCTTTTAGAATGTCTTATTTCCCTTCCTTAAAGAAGATATGTGGATTCACTTGGAATTATGCTTTGGGCACCCTTAGAAGTAATTCATTACAAGTATTTTTCTTTTATTATTTACAACACATTCAAGTGTAAATTTTATAAGGATTTATGTACTTGAATTACTTGTAATTGTTGCTTTTAAATTCAAGACCAGATTTTATATCAGATTGTCATTTTATTGAAATGTGATTAGATGATCATATATCTATGTATTAAGTCTTCTTTTAATTTTTTGTGCCATTGTATTTTTTGAACCAAGTCTTATTCAAAATTAGCAGTATTGAAATATGAAGGAGTTTTTTGTATACTGACATTAGTTCCTTGCTCTGTACTGCTCATACTGATGCATGCCAACACTTACTTTGTAAACTTTGATCTGTCTTTGTCCACCAGCCTATTTCCTATTAGAAATCTTCCTGGAGTGCTTAAACCCTCCGTTGTCTTTGTGGTTCTTAGTTGCTTTGCAGCACACATTGTACTTTTGTAGTAGATACAAGTGATCTCTTACCATAAGGTTGGTGTTTATTTTTTAGGTTTTTCACCAGTCTTGTGCTACTAGACTTAATCAGTGAAATTCCTTTAAAGGAAATTAATCAGAAATATGGATGCAATCGTGGACAAATTCAATCTTTGCAACAGTCAGCTGCTGTTTATGCAGGTCAGTTAAAGGGTTTTACATTTATTGAAGACTGGATTTATTGAAGACTGTGGTTGTTAAGATTTCTTTTGTTCGAATTCCATTTTATTATAAGTCTCTTCAATATTGGTATAATTTTGTGTAGTTCCTATTATCATCAGAAAATCTAAAACTATGGCTTCTCTGGCCTCAGCATCCTGTAGAGAACTGCTAAGAAGCTGAGTGGGCCTTATTCCCCCTCTGTTCCTTAGGAACCTGTTGACTGTTCCTCTTCTTTCTATTTTGTTTGTTTTGGGTATTGGGGATTGAATTCAGGGGCACTCAACCACTGAGCCATATCCCAAGCCCTATTTTGTATTTTATGTAGAGACAGTGTCTCATTAAGTTGCTCAGTGCTTCACTGTTGCTGAGACTGGGTTTGAACTTGCAGTCCTCCTGCCTCAGCCTCACTAGCTGCTGGGATTACAGGTGTGCTCCCATGCACCTGGCCTGTTTGTTTGTTTGTATTTTTAGTTTCCTTCCTTCCTTTCTGCCTTCCTTCCTTTTTTTTTTCCTGTTGAAAGAAGAAATAGAAGTGAAGTTATCATGGTCTCCCTTTTCTCAAAGTACTGATTAACACATATTGTTGAAAATGAGAATGTCAAACAGAAAGCATTTCCTGGACTCTTGTCTGACTGTTTAAATTATTATCTCTTCTTTTCTTGTTTATTTCCATATTTTTTATTGGTACATTATGGTTGTACTTAACAGTGGAATTTGTTGTTAAATATTCATACATGCACACAATATAGCAATATAATTGTTAAATATCATCCCCTAGTATTTCCTCTTTCCCTCCCCAATATTTTCTCTTTTAGGAAGTATGGTGTGCCTTAATATATGAAACCCATGTTCTCTGAGCTAGACAAATAAGGAATTCTGGATCTGATTTTATCAGGGGACCTTCTTTCTTAGGAAAGAAACCCTGGGCTACTAAAAGATGTATATATTTACATGAGCAGGAGGTTTCATTGTGATTGAAGGTGTGTGTATATGAAGGAGTGCTGAGGGGAAGATGGAGGCAGTGGGTGGTGAGGAGGGAGGGACTCTCTAACTCACTGGCATCAAAGATCTAAGATTGCCTTTAGGATTAATGTTCTCATAGGGAGGTGACTCAATGGCATGACACTTGGCTGCTCTGACCTCTTTATTTCAATTGGGTTTAGCTGTTTAAATGGCAACCTGGAATTTTACTCTTTGTAGTTCTTGTAGCATTTGAATATTTAAATCAGCTGTCTTCCTCTAGGTGGAAAGAGTCCCTCACTTGTATTTTAGAGTTCTCTCTTCCTTAAGTAATTTAGGAAGAAGCTGGATGCATAGGTGCATGCCTTTAATCTTCACTACTCGGGAGACTGAGGCAGGAGATCACAAGTTTGAGGCCAGCCTTAGCAACTTAGAGACTGGCTCAAAAAAAGGGCTGATGTAGTGCAGTGGTAACCCTGGGCTCAATTTCTAGTACTGCCAAAAAAGGAAAAAGAAAAGTAAGGCAGAGGGGAATGGACTACTGGGAAGGCTTTTTGTTTGTTTTGTGTTTATGTGCTCTGCCTCAGTTTTCAAATGTTAAATTTAGAATCAAGAATTAATGAGAGACAGTTATTGTATTTAGCACATTTAGTGTTCATTTTTCTAGGTCCTTAATATATGTCTGTTCTCCATTAACTTATCCCTTGGGCCTTGTGAAATCTTACAATTCTGCGGGAAACAAACAAAGGAAGTACATGTGAAGAAATGGAGAATTTGTGTATAAGGAGCTTTTTATTATTCTGTTTTTATCAGTGCATTGTCAACTTAACACTTATTCTATCACTTAGGGATGATAACAGTATTTTCCAATCGTCTGGGCTGGCACAACATGGAACTACTACTCTCCCAGTTTCAGAAACGTCTCACGTTCGGCATCCAGAGGGAGCTGTGTGACCTGATTCGAGTATCCTTGCTCAATGCACAGCGGGCCAGGTTCCTCTATGCTGCTGGATTTCTTTCTGTGGCAGACCTTGCTAGAGCAGATGTTGCTGAGGTGGAGGTGGCTCTGAAAAATGCTGTGCCTTTCAAAAGGTGAGAAAGCCTCTTTATTTACATAGGGTTATGAAATGATAAGGTTATGAAATGTCATGTCAGATAATGAAATTAAATAATGATAAATATTAAAATATTTTCCTCTTAATCTCATGACATACTTGATAAATGGAAGAATATGTGGCTACTTTTTTTCTCCTTGAGGATGACTTTTCATTTTGTGTGTTTTATAAATATTGCCTGATTGAAAAGCCACTTCTAAAAGGATCATAATTCTCTCCTGAAAAGATTGAATGAAAATACAGTACCAATGCTTTTGTCTTTGATGAATTTTTCATTTTCATTACATATCCAGGGCTCATCGTATACTTTCTTTGGTCAGGAGCACTTTATTTTTTATTTTATTTTTTGTGGTGCTGGAGATCAAACCCAGGGCCTGTGCATGCAAGGCAAGCGTTCTACCAACTGAGCTATATCCCCAGCCCCAGGAACACTTTAAAATGCATTCTTTGCAGAAAGTCTTTGGAATACTAGTTTTTCAAAACATTTTGTGAGGAGAGGATTCCTTGACACATTTTTGTGTGAATGTGGGGTTTAACCAATTCATTGTATGGGCTGGACTTAGCGTATAATCAAGGAGTAACTTAATTATTTTAACTGTCACTGTTAGAACTCACTCCAATATGAAAAACCAAACACATTCATAACTATTTAGTTACTTTATGGTACTAAAAGTTTTATTTTCAGATACCTAAGAATGTGTTCTCAATCAAAGCATTAATCTCTTTTCCAGTTAAATGTTTCTTTCTTCCCACTCATTTCTGGCCTGATCCAAGGTGTGGAACTTGTAACATATGGGGGTGGGTAGTGTTTTGCTATCCTCTTGGATCTTACATATCTCCTCCTCTATGTATCCTTTCTTTTTGATAATCTTAAGATTTCAGGTGGGAAGAAGGGAGGTGAGGTAAAGAGGCAGAAAATCTTTGATGGAGGTATTTGTTTCTGTATCACTGTTAGACAGGATGCTAGCCTGTGCCCATATTATGGTTCTTTCTCTCCTGGGGTATCTTTGTTTTCACTACATCCTCACTAATGAGAGCCCTAATGGGGAAGAAGTTGCAAGCTGTCTATCCAAACCAGTGTTATAAGGAGGGCCGTGTAACAGTGTAATCAAAGTCAGGTTTATGGGTTTGATGAACATGGGTTCTTTTTGAAAGTGTTTTCCTCCACAAAGGCCTGTGTCTATCTCAAAGTAAGAATGCCCCTCAGAGTCAATGATCATTGCAAACACTTGTAGAACTTTAACTGTGATAGGTGTTTTCACATTATTATTTTTATCAGTTCTCTCTGGTTGCAAAGATCATTATATTTTTAGTGGTCTGTTTCAATTTTGTTTTTTCTCCTGAGCTCATATGGTTTTAGTGTGTGATTTTGCAGTGCCTGGGGTTTTTAAGGGATACATAGGGTATCATAGTAGAAATTTTTGGTCTCTCTCTCTCTCTCTCTCTCTCTCTCTCTCTCTTTTTAATTGGGCATTAGGGTTCTTTGTATACATTTGTGATTATTTTAGGTAATTTAATAATTTAAAAAGTTTTAACAATTTTGAAGAAAAAGTTTTGGAAAATGCTTTCTACTTTTTTGGGGATGCGGGGTGAGTACCAGGATTGAACTCAGGGCACTTGACCACTGAGTCACATCCCCAGCCCTATTTTGTATTTTATTTGGAGATAGGGTCTCACTGAATTGCTTAGCATCTTGCTTTTGCTGAGGCTGGCTTGAATTTAGCCTCCTGAGCTGCTGGGATTACAATGCTTTCTACTTTTCAAAACAATATATTTTAACCTTTTTAAAATAACTTTGTCAAATTAGCTAGGTCCTTTGTCATTCTAATATTAATTTTGTTTATTGTACATTAGTGATATATTGCAGAGCTATTAAAATGTGTAGACTTTTAATCTGTTGTGCATTGTTACTGTGCTCTGTGATTTGTGATTTTGTTTTTCCATCATTTTCTTGAGTGTCAGGCTACCAACTGATTAGCTGGTATTTCTCATTGCTGTCATTTTCAGCAGTCTACTGAAGTTCAGCAGCTAGGACACAAACACTGAAGGAGTTAGTAGAGATTAAAGAACTCCAGCTTTTTGTGAGTTCACAAAAAGGATGGGGTGTCTGTTTTAGAATTAGATAGACTTCTTTGGAAAGTCTACCTAGAATGTGACTTAAAACCAACTTCTAAAAGTGCTAGTCACCTCTGGAGTTTGGTTTTCATAGAACCTTTGGAAATATGTACTGATAGTTCCTGACGTAAAGAAAATCAGGTATGGAAGAAATCTTTACATGGTAACAACATGCCACAAATGATCCATTTTTAAAAACTTCAACTGAAAAACAATGTTGTTTGCAAGCACATCACTTCTATATTATAGTGAGGTTGTTGTTGCAAAAGTTATGCTTCTTCTGAAAGCCTAGAACCTGTATTGATCAAAATTAGTGATAGTATTTAGCAGGACAAATTAGTATTATGTGCATCATGTAATACCATGAGGCCATTGTATTGCTTTTTAATTTTTTTTGGGGGGGGGTGAGGATGATATTATCTCATTATTCCGTGTTCTTTTTTTAAAAATTTTATTTATTTTTTATTTATATATGACAGTGGAATGCATTATAATTCTTATTACACACACAGAGCATAGTTTTTCATATCTTTGGTTGTATGCTTTTTAATTTTTTTATAAATTAATTCATTTTTAAGATTGACAACATTTGTATGTGTCAATTTTGAGTGTGCCCAAGGAGGAATTTATGATGTTCAACATGATGTTCAACATGAAGTTTTGAATAGGTATATATTGTAGAATGGCTAAGTTGAGACAAAACATAAGTTTTCTGTCTTGAGAACACTTAAAAATCTGCTCTCAGTGATTTTTAAAGAATTCAATGCAGTAATATACAATACTCCTAGAAAATTTATTACCCAAAATGTTGAATGAATTTAATCATAAAGAAACAAACTAAATTGGAATACATTCTTCAAAATAATTGACCAGTCCTTTATAAAGGGAAGGGGCATGGGGTTATAAATGCTGGTGGAATGTGATGATCATTATTATCCAAAGTACATGTATGAAGATACGAATTGGAGTGAACATACTTTGTATACAACCAGAGATATGAAAAAAAAAAAGTCTTTGAGTATTTTTCTAAACAAAAAGTCAAGGGCCATAAATCCTTCTGTGGTAAAGCAACTTTCCAGATTGAGGCAGGGGCCCTCTGTTTGCAGCCAGGAAATGGAAGATTTTTGATCCCAACCTGGTCTTAGGGACTAGATTGCTTGATTACTGCCTGAAAGATAACAATGTGCAGAAGATTCTAGGAGGTGGGAGAAGCATAATGAGGGTCATGGAGGAGTGTGCCCAAGGAGGAAGCCCAGGGCCAACTTGTCAACTCCAGGGTTGTAGGGTAACAGCCACAGCAGATATTCCGAAATCCTGGAGAAAGGAAGAGAGGCAATGTAGCAGAAGGAATTCCTTTTGTGCATTTTGAGTAGCTTTGTCCATGGAGTGGAACACATTATTTTCTGGGCTCTCTTTCCCTGCCAACATAGTAGAGTTTTGACCCTATGGTTTTTTCTAGCACTTGCAAGGTTTCTGGTCTAATTGATAAATATTTGACACTTGACTTTTGTGTAGATTTAAATATAGAGGTCTATTTCATTCTTCTACCTGTAGCTATCCAGTTTTCTCAGCATCATTTGTTAAAAATGCTTTTTTTTTTTTTTCCAACAAATATTTTGGCACCTTTTCCAAGAATTAAATGACTGTAAGTGTGTGGGTTTGCCCTGTGTGTGTCTTCTATTCTGTTCCATTGGTCTTCCTGCCCCCCCCCTTTTTTTTTCCTAATATGGATTTTTCATTTTATTTATTTATATGCAGTACTGAAGATCAAACCCAGGGCCTCACATATGCCAGGCAAGCACTCTACCACTGAGCCACAACTCCAGCACCCCCTCCCCCCACTTCCTGCCTATTTTAATGCCGGTACCATGCTGTTTTTGTCATTATACCTCTTTGTTATAATTTGAGACCAGGTATTATGATTCCCGCTGCATTGCTCTTCTTGCACAATATTTCTTTGGCTACTCTCGGTGTCTTATTCTTCCAGATGAATTTAAGAACTCTTCTTTCTATTCTGTTAAGAACGTCATTGGTATTTTAGTGGGGTTTTATGGCCAATTGAGATCAATCAAAATTTAACTGGAGAACTGATATCTGTATAATGTTGAGTCAACATATCCAAAGATTGGTTGTTTCTTTGCATTTGATTTAGTCTTTGTTTTCCAGGAGTTTTTTTTTTTTTTTTTTTTTTTTTTAAAGTTTCCCTTGTAGACTTTTGTACATTTCTTATTAAATTTTATTCCTGTTTAATATTCATTTTTATTTCAATTGGTGTTTCTCTTATATCGTATACATGATTATTAGTTGAGATTTGAAGGCTACTGATTTTTATGCATGTCTTGTCCTGCTATTTTGTGAATTTCTTTATTGTTTGAGTTACTTTTATCATTGATTCTGTGGGGTTTTTCAGGTATGTTACTATTTTTTTTTTCTATAAGTACAGGTATATTGCTTCTTTCTCACAATTTCTTGTGCTTTTATTTGATTTTTCATGCTGAATTGAATTATTTCTTGCTTAATTGAATTATTTCTGGTTTTTAACTTGAATTAGTTTATCCTGCGATTGACTATTCTTCTAGTGTAGTTCCTCCCTTTTCTCATTTTCAGTTTTATTTTTCATTTCTTCTTCATGAAATATTTTGTTGAGAATGTTTTGTAGTACAGGCTTTCTGGTTGTGAATTTTTTTTATATATTTGTTTATCATGGAAGGTTTTTATTTCATTGACAAATCTGAAGCTTAATTTTGCAGGGTATTGTATTCTTGGTTGACATTCATTTTCTTTCGAAGCCTGGGATATATGATTCCAAATCTTAGCTTTGATGGTCTAGCTTGAGAAACCAGCTGAAATTAGAATTGGTTTCCCTCTAAATGTGACTTGTTTTTCTTTGGCAGCACTTAGAATTCTGTCCTTAGTCTGTATGTTTGGCATTTTCACAATAATTTGCCTTGGTGTGGGTCTGTTGTAATTTTGTATATTTGGGGTCCTGCATGCTTCATGTATTTGATTTTTCATTTCATTCTTAAGGTTTAGGAAACTTTCTGGTATTATGCATTTCTTTTGATTGTTTCTCTGAGCCTTTGTTTGATCTTTTTTAAATCTTAAGTTTGATCTTTTCCTGTTATCCCATATATCTTGGAAGTTCTGTTCATGTTCTCCTAACATCTTTTCTCTGTGGTCAACTTTATTTTCAAGATTATATATTTTGCCTTCATTTCTTGAAACTGTGTCTTCTAAGTGGTCTGGTCTGCTTGTGATATTTCCAATGAATTTTAAATTTTGTTTATTCATTCCTTCACTTCAAAGATTTTTGCTTTTTTTTCTTTCCCAGAATCTCTGTCTTGTTATAGAAGTTATCTTTTGCTTCCTGTATTTTCTGCTTTATATCATCTTTTACCTTGCAGATCAATTTAATTAGGGACACTTTAAATACCTTTTCTGACATTTCTATCACAGTGGTGTCAATAGATTCTGTTTTTTGACATATTTTGGTTTGTTTGGGGTGATTTGTTCCTTGGGTTTTTCATGTTGCTTGGGTGTCTATTGATCTAACAGTTGCTTTGAGGTAGTAGATATCTCTGAAGGTTTCCAGTATCTCATGGTTTATGGGGAGACAGATAATAACCACCAATGTAAACAATTTACAGCATTACGCCAAATAGCTCTTGCTATGAAATTTGTAATGTTTATTGTCACAATAATCAGAAATGAAATGATCAGTTATTGCCCATTTCAAAAACAGTAAGTTTACAAATGGTCTACAAATCCAAGTGGTAATCAGGGATAGAACAAAAGTGATATAGGATGTGATGATTATGAGAGAGGAGGAGAGAAAATAGAAATAAAAAATTAAAGCAAGAGTGAAGAAGAGAACAATGGAGATTAGCTGTTAGCAGAGGAAAAGAGAGGAAAAAGGATTGAGGGAAACTGCTAGGTAAGAGAAAACAATGTATAAAATAAAATAAATGAAAAATACAAAAATGAAATAATAAATTTCAAAAATAAAATTGATATCTGCTAATCAATCATCTTAGTCCTCAAAATATTGCTCCATGAAAAATAACTGCCTTCAAATAAAATGGTAGAAGTGAGAAAAAATAAAGATATATGAATATGTATAAGTATCTAGTTAAAGATAGAGTTCTTTACAAGGAAAGTGATGGGGTGGTAGAACACGGTTTTAGATTCATGAAATGAATAGGGTAAATGCAGAGGTGATATAGGATGTGTTTGTAAGGGGGGGAGAACAAAAAAGAGAAATAAAGGAATTAAAGGAAGAGAAAGAGAGAGCGCTAGCATGCAAACAAACAATTGAGTTTGGCTGTTAGCAAGAAAAATGAGAGAAATATTAACAAAGGAAAACAATGTTTTGAAACAGACAATGAAAAATCAATCCAAAATATACTAATCAAAAACTTTAACCCTCAAAAAACAGCATGAAAAATAGCTATCTTCAAGAAAATGCTACAACTGAAAAATCATAAATAAATATGTGTACAAATGTATAATTGTCATGTATCAATCAGTGTGCATTTAAAAACAAAACAGCAAAACGGAAACAAAATTATAGAATAGTCAATGAGGGTACTCGCCCAGTGTCTGTGCCAAACTGCCTTTCCATTTCTCAGCTTCCTTTCTCAGCCTGATGGAGTGTGGAAGACACTTTTGGCTTCACTTCCAGGGTGTGTAATTGCTGTCGGGTTCTGTGAGATGAGTTTCTGCAAGTGAAGCTCCCTGGGTGAGGATTTGGTCTGGTATTGCCCCAGGTGTTTTGTTGTGTGGGGCGTTTCAGGCCTTAATGAATGAACACACTTCTAGGACTCTACCCAGTGCTTCAGTGTTTCACCTGTTCTGTTGTTTGGCAATACTGCCCTTATTTGGCTTCTCAAGGACTGTTTTAGAGCACTGAGCTTAAGTACTCCGCCCTGTTCAAGTTCTCTCTGCCTGTGGTCCTGCGCTCTGCCAGTTTCAATGGGATGAGGCAGAAATTCTCTGTGCTAGAGATTCTCCTGGTTTGCTAGGCTCACTTTAGATCTCGTGGTTGGTGTCAGCAGGATTCATGTATTGGTCTCAGCCCCGAACTCAAGGATATAAGTTCCTGGTCTGAGTTAGCACTGCAGTTATCATGGAGGTATTAACACATTTCCAGCTTGGGCTTCCTGTACAGGCTGGCAGACGTGACATTTGTGCACCAGTTTATTGGGTCAAATAGCTTCTGGGTTGACTCAGGGCAGGCAGCCCCTCTGATCCTGGGATTCCCCATGCCATGATTTTCCCAGGACTTTTTTTTTTATTTGTTCATGGATTTTTATTTTATTTATTTATATGTGGTACTGAGAATAAAACCCAGTGCCTCACACATGCTAGGCTAGCACCCTTCCACTGAGCTCTAGCCCCAGCCCTTTCTCAGCAGTTTTTTATCTTTTCCAACCTGTATTAATTTTCCACAGAGATATGAGAAAAGCCACTTCCCACTGATCCCCATCTTGTCTCTTCCAAATCCCAATTCTTGTGATCAATTCAAAAAGATTTCAGACAAGCTGCCCAGAGTAATAGGAATTGAGTTTATTGAAGGGATAGGAAAAGGGAGAGGGGACCCTTAAGTGAGTGAGTAGGTCCTCTTGGAGAAGAGAGGGACAGTGTGCCTCTCCTGCACTCCAGTTTTATTGGGGATCCCTCCTAAGTTTCTGGAGAGTCCTGCCCAGGTCCACCTCTTGACTTTTTACTCACAGCAGGCTGACATCAGACTTCGAAGTCCCTACGTCATGGCAACTCTAGATCACCTTGGCCCATGCTGATGTGTTCTAATTGGATTCTTAATTATAAATTCTTACAGATTTTATGGTTAGAAGGAATTATCCTTATCTCCATGAGTTTTGGGATCTGGTCTATGAAAAGGGTAACAAAATTTACTACCTTCAGGGTAACTTGAGTTCAAGTCCCTCCCAAGTCCTGCACGGGTGGTAGGAATGGGGTTCCCCTCGGTGGAATGGGCTGGCTGAGGAATAAAAGCAAAGAGAAATAAAATGGTGAAAAATCCATACAAAAAAGTAGTTGCAAATGTCAGAGCAGGACAGGCAAGCTGATCAGACAGATTGAGATTCTGGACAAAGATGGAGCCTGCATCTTTCTATTTATATTGGGAAACATCAGTGACCTTCCATAGAATGTTCTTCACCAAAATAGGATAAAGGTAGGCTGTTCAGTTCCTAAAGGGATATGCCCATCTCTCGTACTACTATGAGGAACCTTTCTGCAGAGCAGAGGGAAAGGTCACATGCATTGGGCTATCTATTGCCGTGGGAGAACTATGGAAAGTTCCCAGTGCCAGGCCTATCCCTCCCTGGCATCCATGCCGAGAGGAGGTCCTCATGTATTTCACAGATAGTTTCCCACAGATAAGTCTTATGGTACTCATATTCTTTTGCCCCGGTAAGTTATTTGATCTTTTTGTGTGTAAGAATTGGGATCTTTTCCCATATATTTGAAGTTTAATAGTTTTACTAGGTAAGTTTCTATTTTATGTAACAAAATACTTAAAAACAGTGGCTTAAGAATAGCAGTTTAAGTATATATTATCTTGAAGTTTCTGTAAGTAATGAATTTGGGTGCACCTTTGCTGGTGGATCTGGCCTGGGGTCTTTCATGAGGTTGCAGCTCAGTTGGTGGCTGGGACTGTAGTCATCTGAAGGCTTAACTTGGGTGTGCTTCTGGCAAAACTCATGTCCACTCTGGTAAGTTGGTGTTTGATGCTTCAGGTGTGATCCAGATGGAGCACTCCATAAAACATCTGATGATGGATGGCCTCCCCAGAATCAGTGATCCAAGGGAAAGCAGAATGGAAGCTATAATGTCTTTTATAACTTATCCTTAGTTTTTTAGTTGTTTTACCTGAGCAGTTGAATTGGACCCTAGTACCCCATCTTAGCTGGAAGCAGAAATTGGTCAGCCATTATTTCTTGCATAATTTTCTCCCCATCCTGACTTCCTCCTCCTCCTGGTATTTTAATTATACATATGTTTGACTTTTTAGGGTCTGTATTCTATGATGTTGCCCAGAAGAGCACTGATATTGTATTAGTCATTTTGGGTGAATTCAAACTCTAAACTTGGTGGGTAGTAGCTCAAGTCTGTTCAGACTTTTTAATAGGTTACTTGGGGTCTTCCCACACTGGTATAATTTATAGCCATATACTGGGCAGAGTTTATATGAAGAATATGGAGTCTCCTTCTTTGACTTTTTCATTTTTAGACATTCCCCCTTTAATTTCTAACTCCTATATTTACCCTAAGCTCGGTTCTGAATTCAGTCAGTGGTCTCCAGGTTTTAATCCAAACTCTTAGTGGGCCTACATGGTACTGACTAGAGCCTACTTTCTGGTGAAAAGTGTGGAAATTCACCCACTGTCATTTATTTATTCTAACATTCAACCCCCATCCAGTTTCTGCTTTCTTTTGGCCACTCTCCAGTCTCTTCAATATTTGGTCTAGAGTTTATAGTGTGTAGGATGGTTTGTTTTCAATGACAACATTATGACCCTTTTTAATTTTTAATATTTGGCTTTTGCTTAAAGAAGTTTAGTTAAACGTTTCTTTATTATGCTGTTTTAAAATTGCAGAACCACCCACCCCTTTCTGATGATTTTTTTTTTTAATACTGTCCTCAGGTGACATAGAATATAAGTTTAAACATTTTTTTTCCCCCTGATTTTCCCAGGTAGTCATGAGAGTAGATATCCCTCTTTTTCAGGGTTATTTCTTTAATTCCTAGAACAGCTCAGATTGAATGCTTAATAAATATTAGTTGTATGAATGAATTAATCAACACATTAATTTCCTTCTTTTTTAAAAAATCTTTTTCCATAGTGCCCGAAAAGCAGTGGATGAGGAAGAGGAAGCAGTTGAAGAACGTCGGAATATGCGAACTATTTGGGTGACTGGCAGAAAAGGTTTAACTGAAAGGGAAGCAGCAGCCCTTATAGTAGAAGAAGCCAAAATGATTCTTCATCAGGACTTAGTTGAAATGGGAGTGCAATGGGATCCTCACTCCCCTTTAAGTTCTGTTACAAATTCACTGTCCAGAAGTGAGTCAGAACAGGAACACACGTTGATAACCCAAACTACAAGTTCTCATAAAAGACTAACATCAAAGAACAAAAGTAATATAAGATTTAGTGATTCTTATATTAAGCATTCACCTGATATAGTGCAAGATTTAGATAAAACTAGAGAGTATACAAGTTCATTTCATTGTAACTCCCAGGATGGCAATCAGGAACATCAGAGATATTCCATTTCCAGAGCAAGAAAGCGGGCTTCTTTGGGTATACATAAAAAGAAGCTGAGAACATCTCTAAACAAAGGAAAATCAAGCACTAGAAAAGTTGTTCAGACTTTCTCATTAGAGAAAACAAAAAAAGCAGCTTTGAATTTCAGTTCAGAAGAGATGAACACAGGCTTTCAATCTTGGAATAATAGAAAGCATCAAAAACAGTCCACGGATGGTAGTCCTGTGAAAGACTCTGGGCAGCGTGGAATTGATTTGAAAGGACAGACTATGTTTAGTCCTGATGTTTGTGAAGAACCATTTACTGTAGATGAGAAGAATATGGAATTTAGAAGTCCACAGCCATTTGCCAAAAATGTACCTTTTTACACTAAGGGAAATTACAACAAAACATCATTGCTGTTACAAACAGAGAAAAGCTGTTTAAAGAAAAGAAAAACAACTAATGATATTCTGGAGAAATGTTCTGTCACAGGATCCCAAAGCAAAACCATGACTTGTCAAGCTACTAGTGTGGTTAGTAAAAACGGAAGAGGATCAGCAGTTGTTGAAACAGAAAAAATAAATGAAGTGCTGATACAAAATGATTTAAAAAATCAGAATGTTTCTGTGGTATATCATGATAGTCATCCAATTAATCAGGGCCTGGAAAAGCAACGTGATAAGCCAACAGACACTAATATCAAACAGAAAGAAATAATACAGAGAAAAATGCCCTGTGAGGTAGTCAGTAGTTATATGCATAAAGAGCCAGTTGTTACTGCGATCACATGTGAAAGTATAAAGTTTAATAGTAAGGAAAATAAGCCAAATCATTTTCAGGCATTAGGAGATAATATACACAGAAGTGGGGTAACCCCTGGAATATTTCAGTCAATGAGAACATTTGATAAATCAGGAGGCCAGCATGAGAATTTTCTAAATTCTTCTAGCATAAAAGAAAAAACAAATGCTTATGTAACAAACAAAACTGAAAATAATTGTGTTTCTGACTTAGGTTTAGTCTGTGATTTTGAAGATAGTTTCTACTTGGATACTCAGTCAGAGAAAATAATTCAACAGATGGCAACTGAAAATGCCAAACCAGGAGCAAAAGACACCAACCTGGCAGCAGGGACAATACAGAAGAGTGAAGAAAAACAGGATCTGAACCCTTTCCACAGTGAGTCTCATATTTCTGGTGAACAGCATTCCCCAGGAGTCACTAACCAAGAGAGGTTGGACCTGAAGACTACAGAAATTGTGAAACAGAGCACTGAACAAGAGGTCGATAGTCTGACTCCAGAAAACCTGGTTTTTCATTCTCCAATTCTGTTGGAGGAAAATAGCCCTTGCTTTAAAGGGAATGAACTTTCTGTAACTGATTCACAATTAAATAGTTTTCTTCAAGGTTATCGAACGCAAGAAATGGTGAAACCAGTCACACCTGTGGTTCCTTGGAAGAGCTCTCCCACTGATACCGAGGGAGAATGTCTGCCTGGTCCTGAGATAAGTTTGAATATGAGTGATAGTTTACTGTTTGACAGTTTTAGTGAAGACTTCCTAGTAAAAGAACCACCACTTGATGTACAAATGAAAGAACCCCTTCCTCCTGAAATAACATCAAACCATTTCAGTGATTCTGTTTGTATACAAGAGCCAGTGAAAATATCCAATGTGAATGAACATCAAGGCATTTTGCAGCAGTTGACCTGTGTCAATGATGAATCTATTATGTTTTCAGAAGTGGATTCTGTTCAGATGGTTGAAGCTTTGGATAATGTAGATATATTTCCTGTCCAAGAGAAATGTAATTCTGTGGTATATCTTAAAGCATTAGGTAGAAGTGATTCAGTGATTGTGAATAATGGTCATCTGCATGGAGAAGTAATTGGAGGAGATGAAGATGATGAAAAGGCTTCTAAGTCCAGATTAACTGGGACAAGGCAAAATAATTCATTCGGATGGTCAGGGGCATCAATTGACTTAAGTCCAGAATTACAAAGGATTTTAGATAAAGTTTCCAGTCCTCTGGAAAATGAGAAGCCCAAATTAACATCTATAAACTTGTCTAGTTTAAAAGGTGAAAGTACAGAGTTACATGAGAGGAAAGAAGTGATTTTAAATTTGGAAACAAATCAAGTACAGGCAATTTCAATTTTCCCTAATAATGAAGTAAAAAGCAAGATTGAGGCATTAGAGAGCAGTGCCAATCATGGTGAAACCTCATTCCTCTTGTCTTGTAAAGAGGGCTTGATAGCTGATGATAATGTTCTCATTCCTCCTACACCCATTCCAGCGTCTGCTTCTAAGTTGGTATTTCCAGAAATTCTTGGAGCATCTATAAAAGTTCAGAAAACAAGTAACACTTTACAGCCTGGTGAAGATTGCACATTTGGCTCAACTTTAGATAATAAAAAGCAAGATTTAACGTTAGAGAATAGAAACAATTTCCAGGAGGACAATCTTGTTAAAGACACAAGTTTTTCCCTGCAGTTGTCACAGGATGGATTACAGTTAACTCCAGCCTCATGCAGTTCAGAAAGTCTGGCCATCATAGATGTAGCAAGTGACCAAACTCTCTTTCAAACATTCATTAAGGAGTGGCAGTGCAAAAAGCGATTTTCCATCTCACTGGCTTGTGAAAAGATTAGAAGTTTGACATCTTCTAAAACTGCTACTATTGGTGGTAGGTTTAAGAAAGGTAAGAATTTAAAAAATTTTTTGTTTTTTCATACTTACCTATAAACTAGTTGGTGGACTGAGGTGAACTTAGATTGTTTAGTATTAGTTGTTAGATATCATCTATTCAAAATTAGTTTATCTCCTATTAGGACTTACATGTAAAACAGTTTTTTTTTTTTTTTTAATTTGGCCCAGGTAAATTACTAATAGTTTCCCTCCAGCGTAGGAGATGTATCCATTATGTACTATATTCATTAGGATATAAATTCATAAAAATTAAGCCAATATATATTTTTAATATCAGATATTTATAGCATTTAAATGTTATAACATCATGATTTTTAATTAATCATTGGTACTTATTAATTATTTCCTATTAAATCATAGTATCTGTTTACTTACATAACCACAAAGGGATGTAACCAATGGGTATTATGTTTTTCACAATATGCATTAGATACATTTTCTAAACTCTGTCTCAAGTAGAACTTGTATCTCCAGTGATAGTCATGAATTCCATACCAAAGTCTTGATTTCAAAGCCTCACAGAACTCTCCCAGATTTCCAGAGAGTTAAACCTTTTGATCAAATAATGCCATGTGTATTTTTGTCTTAGTGCATGTACCTTGGGTTCAGGATCGTGGGGAATAGCTGTAGTTAGCTTGTCAACCTGTTTTGGGAAATCAGGTTTGATTAGAGTTCTTGAATTTGTATGTATGGATGAATTTGTTCGTAAAGTTTTGAGTATTTGTCTGATCTTCAGTTTGTGGAACATATGTGTTAATGACAAGTTTGATGTACTTTTCATATTGAATTCCACTTTTCATTTTTTATCTATCAAGCACAAAATGGAACACATTTTCTGTATCAGGCTCTATGCTAGAAGACTATAAATGCTTACTTAAATTTAATAAATATGTATTGAATTCCTTGTGCCAGTTTTCTAGTTATTCAGTTAATTTTCTAGTTATTGGGGATATAGTTGTAAATAAAATGGGTTGGTTTTTGCTCTTTGTAAATGGAGGATATACTTTTTTAGAAAATGGTGTTGACTCTAGATTTAAAAAATTGTACTTAATTCTTCACTAAGGAGTAAGTCTCTTAATGCAGTTTTTTAATTGTTAGAATTGGTGGATTTGCCCTAAAAAACAAATGCCAAATGTCTTCTTTGATTTAAGGAGAGCAACTAAGAACAGAGTAGGGAGGAAGAGCATGAGAAGAAGATTACCATTAAACAGGGATGAAAGGTGGGAGGGAAAGGGAGAGAGAAGGGAAATTGCATGGAAATGGAAGGAGACCCTCATCATTATACAAAATTACATTTAAAAGGAAATGAGGGGAAAGGGAAAAAAAAACAAGGGAGAGAAATGAACTACAGTAGATGGGGTAGAGAGAGAAGATGGGAGGGGAGAGGAGGGGAAGGGGGATAGTAGAGGATAGGAAGGCAGCAGAATACAACAGACACTAGTATGGCAGTATGTAAAAACATGGATGTATAACCAATGTGATTCTGCAGTCTGTATACGGGGTAAAAATGGGAGTTCATAACCCACTTGAATCAAATGTATGAAATATGATATGTCAAGAGCTATGTAATGTTTTGAACAACTAATAAAAAAAAGAATTGATGGATTTGCTCTAAAGTTTTTACAGTGTATAAGTTATAGAAATTTGAAATGTAGTTTATTTTTTTAGTTGAAATGCCTTTAATCATGATTATAGTCTATCTTAAGAAATGTTTAGGATATTTTAATATTAATACTAATTTTAATATTAATATGGCAACACGTATCTTAATTGATGGGAAGCCTAGAAAGATCTTTCATGACACCTAAAAATGACTAACTACATAATGCACATTTTAGGAGCTGCAGATTTTGCCCATAATATACTATTTATTGTTATTGTTTTAACAATTTATTTAATGTCTTTAATGTTAGAGATTTTTTTTGACTATTTCACATTTGATTTACTTAGTTAGCTCACTTCAGGACACACCTATTAGAGAGGATGGATTTCCCCTTCAGGGCTCTGATGACATCCTGGTGGTTGGACTGGCAGTATGCTGGGGTGGAAGGGATGCCTATTATGTCTCATTGCAGAAGGAACAAAAGCATTCTGGTAAGTAATCAGTATTTGACTCACTCACCATATAATTAATGAAATATCTGTTAGTGTAGTGATCTTTTGTTGAGAATAATTTCCTGACATTACCTAGGATTTCTTTTTAGGATTAAAACAAAGTTTATTTAGAATAGCTAATCTGTACAGAATTGCATTCATTTTTTTTTATCCTTTTTTTTTTTTTAAAGAGAGAGTGAGAGAGGAGAGAGAGAGAGAGAGAGAGAGAGAATTTTTTTAATATTTATTTTTTAGTTATCGGCGAACACAACATCTTTGTTTGTACGTGATGCTGAGAATCGAACCCGGGCCGCACGCATGCCAGGCGAGCGGGCTACCACTTGAGCCACATCCCCAGCCCCAGAATTGCATTCATTAACTCGAAGGATTTTTACCTCCTACAGTGCTGGGGCTTAAACCCAGGACTTGTACCTGGTAGGCAAGTGCTCTATCACTGACGTACACAAGAAGCATTGCCCTGGTAGTCCCCTATCTGTTTTTCTGAGGCTGTTAAGGCTGGACCATAGCAGTTGCTTAGTGTTTCTCTGTGCATTGTCGGGGTCTGGAGCTTGTCCAGAAGCAATGTTGAGCTACACAGATATACTTGATAGTGTTGAATCACACAGCTTTTAGGAGGGACTTCGAAATGGAAGGAATAGGATCTAGAAAAATTCTTTGTGATCTGATAAGGGTTTTGGATAATCAGCTGTTTGGTTGGTTTTGGCAAGAAGCAAAACTAATAAGGATGTCAGATTGTGGGAGGCCGTCACGTCATGTGACCAGTGTTTTCCTCTCCTGATCAGTGGAGGCACTGTTGGTCACTCCCTGTGATCTGGCCACTTTTAAGTAGCCGAAGACGGTAGCCCCCATCTTGAGAGTGGTAAAAAATGCAACCAAGTGTGTCTTCAAGTGTAGGCGTGCCTTCCTGCAGCCCCATGGGTCAAGCTACGTTCACCTGTTCCTTTGTGATATTACCCCTTGCCCTGTTTGGGATAGAATGTTCCATGGAAACCCCCTTTGTGTGTCCCCCTTCTCTAACTCTGCCCTTGGGTGTGGCCTTCCTAGATGTCAGTCAACCTGCTGACAGCAGACACCATACAATAGACTCAGCCCCTTGAAACCTGACCCCTTGCCTCATTTGAATGGCTTCTCCTCAATAAAAGGGGTCAGCACGTGCTTGCTCTCTCTCTCTCTTTATGTGGACCCTTAAGGTCAGAGGAGCCGTCACAGCACCCCAAAGAAAAAGGTATCTCTGTCTCTTGTGTGGTTATTTCGCGTGGCCCAGTTTCCCTGGAGTGACCCCCAAATGTTTTGGTCACAAGGAATGGAACATCAGATAGTATTTTTTCCTCAATAAGCATGAAATATTTTCAGTTGTTTTACAGGAAAACAACTTGTTATTTGAAGTTCTCCTTTTATTTTTGACATGACATTATATTATATACCTCCCTTTAAACTCATTTCAAAATACCTATTTTTAACTCCTGAAAAATGTTAACTTGATTTTTTAGAAGTTTTTTTGTTTGTTTTTGTACTAGGGATTAAACCCAGAGGTGCTCTGTAGCACTGAGCTACATTCCCAGCCCTTTTTATTTTTTTAATCTTAAGGTACAAGTTTTCCTGAGTTGCCCATGCTGACCGTGGACTTGTGATTCTCTTGCCTTAGCCTCTTGAATAGCTGGGATTAGAGAATACCTCTAGAGCACTGCCACCGTGTCCAGCTATTTTAGAAGTCCTGATATTTAGAATTTTGTCCCATATAGTTAAGCAGAGCATTATAAATCTTCTAACCCAAACCATAATTTTACATTATAAAGCACTTCATCTACATATAAGGTCATGCCAAATTTGTGATTACTTGGAACCATATCCTTAGGCTTCTGAGTCTTTTCAGTCTTTCCACTATAGATTATGGCTTCAAATGAATTTGTGTAATTTTTACACAAAGACTTTCTTTTTCCCCTCTAGAGATTAGTGCCAGTTTGGTACCACCTTCTCTGGATCCAGGCCTGACTGTGAAAGACAGGATGTGGCATCTTCAGTCATGCTTGCAGAAGGAGTCTGATAAGGAACGTTCTGTCGTCATCTATGATTTCATCCAGATCTATAAGATTCTTCTTCGGTCGTGTGGCATCTCTCTGGAACAAAGTTTTGAAGACCCTAAGGTTCTATGTTATTTTTAATATTTTTGCACTTAAACACTGTTAGTGTTTAGAGTTAATTCTTAAGTGGCATGGTATTTATTTAGCTTCAGTAATTCAGTGTAAATCTTTTAGAGAAGTCATTTCTCTATTCACTAATCTCATGCACACATAATACAATATTATAAAAGAAATGTCTCTGTGAAGGGAAAAACATAGATGTCACAAATTCTAAACCATAAAATTGATGATTTTGCTTAGAGCTTTTTTTAAAAAATTAATTTTGGTCTTAAGTTGTAAGTTTTTGTTCCATGGTAAGTTAAATGAAGAGAAAACTGTTAAAACTATTAGAATTAAGTATGTAAAATCAGGATTTTTAAAATATTCATGAGGGCAGAGGCAGAAAATAGGAAAAGTACATGAATAAAAGATGCCAAAAGAGAGGATAATTGGGGCCATAGAGGCAAGTCACATTAGTAGTCTCTGAGTGTGTTCCTTTGTAATAGCAGAGTGTCACACATTCTTCAAAATGATGACCCTGAGTTATCAGGGGCTGCATATGCCATTGTAATATACACTGAGCAGTAAAGTATACTTTCAGAACACATTTATTTATAATATCTTTAAAGATACATCCTTTCCCCCATCTATTGATACATGAGGCATGCAGTGTTAATTTAAAGTTGAGAAATTATACTATTTGACAGTTATCACTAAAATAGTCAATGATAATAGAACGAGTTTCCCATGTGATACTGGGAACCTAGGGCCTTGCACATACTCTGTGATTGCTCTGTCACTAAGCCATGTCCCCAGCCTCAGTTTTTTAGGGTGTTTTTTTCCCCCTTTTTTTTTTTTTTTGGCAGATTTAAAGATTGTCACTTGGTTTTGATGTGCTACAATCCAAAACAAGAATATGGGTTATGTGAGCCTCTCATTAAAAATATCCTAGATTTATATAGCACCTTCTTTATAAACTACTTGAAATATTTCATAATCGGTTTTATTGATCACTTTTTAAAATTAGAGAATCATCCATAGTATTTGGGTTCCTTTTGACAAAATCATACATGCAAGGGATTTGATTTATTCCCCATTACCCCCCCTACTTTTCCTCCCCTCCCGCTTTCCCCCCATTCTTACTCCTCTGCTCTATTATTTTATCCTACATATACACAAAGGTGAAATTTCCTTTGGTACCTTTATATATGAATATAACATGATTCTGTTAAATCTATTAAGTTATCTTCCCCTTTCCCTTCCTTCCTCCCTCACTCTCATCCTCCTTATACCCCACTGATCTTCCTTTTATCTTTATGATATCTGACCCCTCCCCAACTACTTTCTTTCCCTTTAGCTCTAGTTTTCACAGATGAGAAAAAGCACTTGACCCTTGGTTTTCTGAGTCTGGTCTATTTCACCTAGCATGATTTTATCCAGTTCCATCCATATACCACCAGATGCCTGAGTAAAACTCCATGTTAATGACAACACTTGATATAAGCAGATAAACTATTAACTTTTAAAATTTCATTTGTATAAGAAACATTAGGCAATTTTTACATTAGATTCTTTTATTCAATATTCTTCAAAAAACCTTTATTCTTAACTTACAAAATAAGTAACTGAGTCATATAGCAAATTTCAGAAGTATTGACAGAGTTTAGATTTCCTTTTTCTATATCGAGTTCTGGATCTCCTGGTTCTGCTATTAGAAACTACAATTCTCCTAATTTCATGGGGAAGCCGACCAGTTAGATGGGCCTGGTGACAGACTCCCATGATGAAGGGAAAATATAAAGGTATTCTAAAACTCTGGGTATGAACTTTTAAAAAAATATATTTATTTTTTAGTTCTAGTTGGACACATACCTTTATTTTACTTATTTATTTTTATGTGGTGCTGAGGATCGAACCCAGGGCTTCGCATGTGCTAGGCGAGTGCTCTACCGCTGAGCCCCAGCCCCAGTCCTGGGTATGAACTTTTAATGGTAAAACATATATGCCTCACTCTGATGTTGAAAGAACTAAGTAAACCCTAAATCATACAAACCTATTTTTATTATAGTAAATTAGTTCACTTCAGCCTTGGTGGCGCAGCCTCTATTTTTATTCTCAGGCACATTGTATCAGTTGGCTGAGAGGAACTTGGTTTTCAAACCTGCTTCACAATGAGACACTCAGGAATGTTGTAGTGATGGGAAAGGTATATAACATTGTCTTCTTCGAAGGCCACTGATGTTATTGGTACCAAAAATGAGACCTGTTACAGTTTATGCTTTCCTTCTCCTTTCCCGGGAAGACCACTAAATAAGTGAAAATAAGGGAAATTATAAATGAACTTTCTATTTCACCTTTAATTTAAAGGGTTCAAAAATGTCTTTGAAAAAAATCAGGAAAACATTCTGATCCTCTGTCCCATGTAGGTGGCATGCTGGCTACTAGATCCAGATTCTAAGGAACCAACTCTTCATAGCATAGTTACCAGTTTTGTTCCTCATGAGCTCCCGCTCCTAGAAGGATTGGAGACAGGTCAAGGAATTCAAAGCCTGGGGCTGAACGTCAACACTGAGCATTCTGGGAGGTACAGAGCATCAGTAGAGTCCATTCTCACTTTCAATTCCATGAATCAACTCAATTCTTTGTTGCAGAAGGAAAACCTTCAAGGTAAAAATTTCCTGGATTTTTGTTACAGACTGGGGAGTGTCGTGTCATTTTGATATAATTATAGGAGCATGGAATATAGCTTATTCTAATTAGGACCCCATTCTTGTTGATGTTCATGATGGGAAGATTCACTGTGTTTTATTCATATATATATATATACATAGGAAAGTTATGTCAAATTCATTCCACTTTCTTTCCTTTTCCTATCCCCCTTCCCTTCACCCTGTTTGTCTAATCCACTAAACTTCTATTCTCACCCCGCCAGCCCCTGCTTTATTGCAGGTTAGCTTCCACATATCAGAGAGACATTTGGTTTTTCAGGATTGCCTTATTTCAGTTAGTGTGATAGTCTCCAGATTCATCCACTTACCTGCAAATTCATAAATTCATTCTTCTTTATGGCTAAGTAATATTCCATTCTATAAATTTACACATTTCTTTTATCCATTCATCTGTTGAAGGGGACCTAGATTGGCTCCTTAGCTATTGTGGATTGTGTTGCTCTAAACATTGATGTGGCTGTTTCTCTGTAGTATGCTGATTTTGATTCTTTTGGATATATACCAAGGAGTGAGATAGCTAGATCACATGGTGGTTCCATTCCTAGTTTTCTGAGGAATCTTCATCCTGCTTTCCCAGAGTGGTTGTACTAATTTGCAGTTCCTCCAACAATGTATAAGTGTACCCTCATTGTTAGAGTTGATGAACCTACACTGACACATCATGTTTATACGATTCATGCATATTATAGCACGTTTCTGTGGTTTATTAATTTTTACTGCTGTGTAGTGTGTCACTGTATGAATGTGCCCAAATTTCTCCATTTTCCTAATGATGAACATTTGGATTGTTTCAGTTTTGTTTGTTTTGTTTTGAGTTTCATTTTGCTATAAGTATTTCTATAGGAATATTTTTACACATGCACATTTTCCTGGTGTATATGGGCAAGAATTTCTCTTGGGAATGGGCTTGCTGTGTCATGGGAATAGAAATAATCAACAATTCAAGATTCTACTAAACTGTATTCCAGAATGATTATATAAGTTCACTCTCTAAACAGCAATATGTAATGGTGATCGCATTCATATTGTCTCAACTTTTTCATTTACTTGGTTGTAAAATAATGGTAACTTTTCTTTCTTTTGCCATCTTTTAGTTTTTATAACAAATTTATTCTAGCTTCATGAAATGAGTTGTGAATATAACCTATTTTTATTCTGGAAGAGATTATGTATTATTGGAATGATGTGTTCCTTGAAAGTTTGGTGAAATTTGCCTATAACTATTTCCTCTATGTAAAGATATTTAGTTATATCAGATAACTAAATGTCAATATCAAAGCTGCAACTTTAATTTCTTTAATTGGAGGAATATTGAATTATTTTTTATTGTGTTTTGTTATGCCATAAGAATTTATCTGTATTTTCTAGATTTTCAAATTTATTGGCATAAAGCTGTTACTAACTTTTTTTTTCATCTCTATTTCTTGTGAAAAAATTCAATATTTTTACATGTAAAAATGTTAAATACAGGGGCTGGGGATGTGGCTCAAGTGGTAGCGTGCTCGCCTAGCATGGGTGAGGCACTGGGTTCGATTCTCAGCACCACATAAAAATAAAATAAAGATATTGTGTCCACCTAAAAGTAAAAAAATAAATATTCTTTTTTAAAAAATGTTAAATACAGGGCTGGGGTTGTGGCTTAGTGTAGAGCACTTGCCTAGCATGTGTGAGGCACTGGGTTCAATCCTCAGCACCATTAAAAATAAATAAATAAAGTAAAGGTATTGTGTCCAACTACAATTCTAAAAAAGTATCTAAAGAATGTTAAATACATTTTTCATGTGTTTCTCTTTGTTGTGGTTATTGTTGTGTTTGTACTTTATTTTCCTACTATTGTACAATGTTTCTGTTCACTTTTTATTTGTAAATGACTCATGCATAGCTGTGCTCTATTCTGAGGAGTATACATCTGCAATCTTAGAGATCTAAATCTGTTGTTTCTTTCGAGTCGCTGTCTTAGTCATTTTTGTTGTTGTTGTTATTGTGACCAGGATACTGACAAGAACGACTTAGAGAAGGAAAAGTTTATTTTGGCTCATGGTTTCAGAGGTTCATTCCATGGGGGTCAACTCCATTGGTATGGTGGAGAGGGTGGCAGAGGAAAGTTGTGCAGCTCATGGCAGCTGGGAGGCAGAGAGGAAGAGAGCAGCCAGGAAGACAAGATAGAGTCCTGAGGGGCGCTCCCCCAGTCCTATTTCCTCAAGCCATGCCCCACCTGCCTACAGTCACCACCCAGTAATCCATTCTGTTATTAATCCACCAAGTGGATCCCACTGATTAGGTTCCAGCTCTCAGGATCTAATTATTTCACCTTTGAACATTCCAGTGTTGTCGGACATGAGCTTTTTTTGTGGGACACCTCATATCTAAACCAAAACAGTCCCATTCCTAACTTCTCTGCTTGTGTATTCCATATTCTTTGTGAGTTCATACAGGATTTCATCAGTGGAACCTTAAGGACTAATTTGGGGGGAAGTCTTCCTGTAGAAAGCTTTTGATTCAGTTAAATTATACCACATCCAAGGACTACATTAGCCTATCCTGGGAGTTTTGTTTCAGAATGGGAGTCCCAGACTCAGTTCCTCCTCCTGACACTGTCTCAAGGATCTGTAGCCCTTTAACCTCTTTTGCTGTAGGACTCCATCTCCATGACAGCCCTGTTCTTTCTTACTGCCTGTGGATCCAGCCTGGCTCCCTGTCACTATTACTTGGCACTTCCCTGACTGTTCCTATTCTGATCCAAGTTCTTTACTTCATTGATCCTACATCATATGAATTTCTGTTCTAATGCCAAGCCTCAAAAAAGCCAGGCGCTGACTACCCACTAATTTCTCCCGACTGTTAGAGGTCAGAGCTCTCATTTGTTTGCTTGTTTTGGTGGTGACTGTGGGTGTCTCTGGAGATCCTTCCCTGCTGATTGAGAACAGCAAGACATCAAAGAATGTTTACTTGTGGAGCTGGGCAGGGTGGGCCGGGGTTGCTCAGAGTTTTAGAAGCGGAAGTCTTTGGAATGGATTTTTCTTGATGATGTAGGACAGCATTTCCCACAGTGCATTCAATGAATACTTACATTTTAGGATATTAATAAGCATTATATGAAATAAAGGGTTTTATGGTTAAGTAACTTCAAGTTGGAATTTGTTTTCTTCAAGTCTTCTCAGAGCCCTTAATGTATTAATAGTTATCATGAATATCTAACAACAGTATATAGATGCAGAAACTCACAATATACAGTATCTAAACTCCACCCTTTTTGTAGAGCATCTTTAGAATTAATATTACAAAAACATACTGGAAAACTGGTTTAAAATGTCTACTCTGAGAAATGTCTGCATATAGAAAGATGCTGATTTTTATTTCAGAAACTTATTTCTTTACTATTTGACAAGAGCATTGGAAAATATAACACATCTATATTTAGTCCTTTGTGCAAGCATTTATTCTGTTGGGACCAGAAATATTGCAAATAATTGTAGAGAATTAACCCTTTGTAGTCAGTTCAGCAAAGAAGGCTGACTGCCTTACTCCTGTGAAGAGTAGAAGCAGAGCTATTGTCTTGGGAGAAACATAGTCTCCTATAATTCAGAGTATTCCAGATCTTGTGCTCTGCATATACAAAGATAATAGTTGTTTTGAGAACTTGCTGAGGAGACTGGGATGTGAGATAACGTGGGTAACATCTCTGGATTGTCCTAGACCAATTCTATGTAGTTTAGGCAGTGCTGTAGTCACCTGGGCTGAATTAACATTTAATTCTTATCTTTTTTTCTTTCAGATATTTTCTGTAAAGTAGAAATGCCTTCTCAATACTGCTTAGCTTTGCTGGAACTCAATGGAATTGGCTTTAGTACTGCAGAATGTGAAAGTCAGAAACATATCATGCAAGCCAAGCTGGATGCAATTGAGACTCAGGCCTATCAACTAGTCGGCCACAGCTTTTCCTTCACCAGTGCAGATGACATTGCCGAGGTAGTATCATGGGAACAGGGAAGTTAGAAAATAATTTTTAGAGTTAAAATGAGGTGTTTGTGTGTATTTACTAAATTTGTTTACCTAAACACTAAAGATCAGTAAAATAAAACAGCTAACCAGAATGCACTGGGAATCGAATATTCCAGCACCAAATTAACATTTTACTTATGAAACAGGAAAGTAGTAGAGAATACTAGCAGGCATGGTCCAGGACAAGATTTGTCTGGATCACAGGTGGCACCCACTACATATTTGTTGAACAGATGATCAGTCGTGGTGGTCCTGTGACAGAGTAGCTGTTGCTCTATGAAGTTAGTCTTTTCAAAAACTCTCGCCCACATCTTTCTTCAGAATAGAAAATTGGGTATTTTTGTGAAATGCAAGTGAAAAAGGGATTTTGTGACTTTTCTGTTTTGAATCTAATTAGGATCTTTGTCAACTTACATGAATTTTGACAAAATTTACTTGTTTTATTTTCAAAGGTTGGTGTTCTGTTCTCTCCTCTCATCACACTCTTTTACTGTTAAGGGTGGTCATGTTGTTTTTGAGGGGCTTCAAACACAACTGGTAGTGTGAACCTTCCTGGATCTTGTAGATATGATTCAGTACTGTAGCATGTTGATGAAGATCAAGGCTTGGAAGCCAGACTGTGGGGTTTGAGTCCTGCCTCCTCATTTACATCAATTCTTTTTTTTTTTTTTTTAATGCTTACTTCTTTTAGTTGTACACAATACCTTTGTTTTTATTTATTTATTTTTATGTGGTGCTGAGGATCAAACCCAGGGCCTCGCACACACTAGGCAAGTGCCCTACCTCTGAGCCCCAGCCCCAGCCCTTACATCAATTCTTTACATCTCAGTTTCTTCTTCATCAGTAAAATGGAGGTTGTTGTGAGATATAAATGATAAATGTAAAATACTTGGAAGAGTGACCATCACATAGAAATTGAAGTGCCCATTTTTAAACCACAGAGTTACTTGTTTTAAAGGAAACAAGGAACTTTATTTCTCTTAATAATGTAGTCTATCTGTATTGAATTCAATGATACCTTTTTTCCTTGTGTGTGTGTTATGTTTTCTTTTGAATTCTTTAGCTTAGAATTACTCAAGTGAATACTTAGCTGACTGTGCATAAAATTACACAGGGAACTTATTGAAAACATGAAATCTCTGGGTTTGGGCATAAGCAAGGTTGGGCAGGAACAAAGGCAAGTGAATCGTAGGCCTAGACCAAACTCCAGGCTAAAGCAGGAGGCCCTTGCTATTCTCTTCATGTTAAAATGGAAATTACCTGGAGAGGTAATTTGTATAGAAGCTTTCACAGTTAATTTTGAAGGTTTCACCAAAGAAAGACACTTAAGATAAAGAACTTCTAGATATTCATAATGTGATATATTTCTAATGTTATTATCACAATAAGTCTTCCTGGGATTATTGCTTTATTGTTACTTGAGTAATGCTCCTTTTTTTTTTTTTTTTTTGGTATTCAGTTATTTGATTTTTTTCTCCTATCTAGTCATTTTTATACCCTTTGATATCTGCACTAGGATTTCCTGATAAAATATAAGCTGCCAAGTTTAAAATATGAATTTCACATACACAGAAAATACTTGAGTAAAACTATAGCCTATGTAATTAAAATTGAACTAGCATCCTATAACTGTATTTATTCAATGTTACAACCTCAATTCCTATGCATGTTATAGCCATATCTGTATAACAAAATTCTGTGACTATTTACCTACACTCATAGTCAACTTCAATGCCGTTCACTCTTAAGTCCCCCGTAATTGCCTCTACTGTGAACAGGAACCAGCTTTTGGTTACTATCAGCACTTCTGTCCTAGGGAAACACAGGCATATCTCTCCCTCCATTCTTGTGCCAACTTGTCCAAAAAAATTCTTGTACTTATGCAGATGGTTTCAATTTTTTGAATTATTGCTTAAAAAAATATTCCAAGGTTCATTAAATCCTTTCAAGATATGTAAGTGAGAGTAGACATACTAAATATTGCTCTGAATGGCCTGGATCTTAATCCCTCTAATTTGACTTAGTGAGGGTTAGGTTTACCCTGGAACTTTCCTCTGCCCCAGAGCCTGGATCCCTGCTCTGTATAGGCCCCGTTTCTTCATGGGTGCTTACTCTTCATCGTTTCTACATTGTATTGGCGGTCTTCTACTTTTTTGTGCCTAGGGACTTGGATCCAGGATCCAGTGTTGTAGTGGTGGGCCTAGATGGCTTCCAGAGCCTTCCCCATAGTATCCTCTGCTTTTCTGATCTCACAATGGCAGTGTAAGATCCCATGTTGATTTTCTGTTTTGGTTAATGACTGAGCAGTCACACTGATTATCACAGCACAAGATACTTAGGGAGAGCTCAGAGTCCTCAGAGTAACCTCAAGTCTTAAAGGCAGTAGCATATTTGCTCTACTATTGAGCTACATCCTCAGCCCTCTCTATTTTTTTTTACTTTGAGACAGGGTCTCGCTAATTTGTTCAGCACAGCATATATATGTGCCTGTTTAAAAAGCTTGTGTTAGTATTTTTTGAAAGTGCCAAAATTAGAGTATGAACAACTTACCTGATGGTAATTTTCATTACCTTCATTTATTAAAAAATGATAATTCCAGATTGTCTAAAGAAATGTTCTCCTAACCCATATTAAACTGTAGAGATTGTTTTCTCAAATAACTTTTCAAAACTATTTTCCAAATGAAAGTACTTGCAATTTGATTCTTGACTAAAGAAGCATTAATTTATTTCAGGTTTTATTTTTGGAATTGAAGTTGCCACCAAATGGAGAAATGAAAAACCAAGGCAGCAAGAAAACTTTGGGTTCTACCAGAAGGGGGCATGACAGTGGACGCAAGTTAAGGCTGGGGAGAAGATTCAGCACTAGTAAGGTGCTCTTTGGGGCAGTCACGGAGCAGAGTCTGAACTCGTTTTAGCATTTTGGTGTCTTGAAAGAATGCTGATGAAATCAAGATCCCATCCATGTAAACCAGCACTTTAACTTACCCACATATAAATAAATGAATACTTTATGATTCAGTAGCCCACAAAATCAGTGGAGAAATTTCAGCATAAAAAACTGGGACTATATTGTGAGTTGTAGTTGTGTCTCTCCTAACATTAAAACAGAGTGAAGGTTTATGCACTCAGATCTACAGACATAATTTAATTATTATTATATCCTACTCTGGGAGCTCCAGTGTAATTTAACTTGTATAGTTATATGAACATAGAGAATGGTATAGAAGAAGGAAAACTAATTTTTTTTTCCAGTTTCAGGACAAAATTTAAGTTTTCTATGAATTTGTTTTGAGAATCAAATCTGTTATTTTCAAAGGAAATTTGTTAATGACAATACATGGAATCTCTATGCATTAGTGGGAGAGAAGAGAGAAGGGCTTACTTTTATTTTTACTGAAGTTTCAATGGAAAAAATAAGGATAGAAAATGCAGCCACAGAGGCCGTGGAGAGATGTCCAAGTTGCCATTCTGTATAATTTTGACTCTTACATCACTACCTGTGACTTGTGTGCATTTGGGAAGTGTCTGCAGCTCTGTGCTCTATGACTTTTGATTAGTCTCACGGTCCTTTCACCTCACAAGTTTCTATTTGGTTCATCGAAAGTCCCATGTTGCATGGAAATGCCAAAGTTTTAAAAATAAATCTCTCCTGATTTCCTTGATATGGAAACCGTGTAAGTATCAGGACAAGAAGGAAGACAACTGGGATACTTCCAGTCTTGTAAGGAAGGAGAAAAAAAAATGTGCAAAGAAAAGAGATGATGTAACTTCTTGGTGGGGTGTGGGGTGGGTTTACTTTGTTAAGCTGTCTGAATTTACCCTTTTTAAGCTATCTGAATTGATAGTGCTCAGCATTACTATGTTTGCATTTTATAAACTGTACTTACTAGTTTTATCAAGATGGTGATGTTTTCCCTTTTTTTTTTTTTTTTTTTTTTGGTAGTATTGGGGATTGGGCCCAGGGGTGCTTTGCCATTGAGCAGTTCTATTTTTTTATTTTGAGGCAGGGTCTTGCAAGTCCAGGCTAGTCTTGAACTTGTGATCTTCCTGCCTCAGCCTCCTAAACTCAGGGATTACAGGCACGTGCCACTGTGTCCAATCCACTATTGTGATTTCTAAAACAACCCTAGCAGTGATTTTGATTGAATATAGAATTTATCAAACTAAATTTTTTTTCTTTTTGTGGTGCTGGGGATTGAACCCAGGGCTTTGTGCATGTGAGACAAGCACTCTACAAAGTGAGCTATATCCCTAGCCCCTCAAAACTAAATTTTAAAACTGTATTGTTTACCTAAAAGAGAAACTTGTTTGCTATGGAATTTGGATAAGACTTCAATCTTACCTTGCTTTATTTCTTTGGCAGGATGTTTTAAATAAATTAAAGGCATTACATCCTTTACCAGGCTTGATATTAGAGTGGAGAAGAATCACTAATGCTATTACCAAAGTGGTCTTTCCTCTGCAGCGGGAAAAGCGTCTGAATCCTTTTCTTGGAATGGAAAGAATCTATCCTGTATCACAGTCACACACAGCTACAGGTGATGAGAAATGTTAAATAATTTCCAATTTTGAAATGAAATCAAATTCATATATAACATTTGCTTGTGACGATCTAGGAATTCAAGTATTGATCATTGGGTTCAATGAAGTCCCACATCATTTATAAAACCTGTACTTCCTGCAAAGCATAGCTAGACACTACCTGGATCCTGAGATGAGTTTTATTAAGATACATTTCCTGCTTTCAAGTATATATAGAGAGTAACTGGTGTCTGATACACGATGTTTACCCTAAGAGTATACATGGGAATTCAGTATTTGCATCAATGATCTTATCTTACCTTAGTGCCAGCCCTTTCCTGAGCCTCTTAAGATTCTTTCTGTAAAGCATCATGGAGATTCCTCAGAAAACTAGGAATGGAAATACCATATGACCCAGCTATCCCACGCCTTGGTACTTATCCAAAAAACCCTAAAATCAGCACACTATAGCAATGCGGGCACCTCAGTGTTTATGGAAGCCCAATGCACAATAGCCAAATTATGGAATCCACCCAGATGCCTGTCAATAGATGAATGAATGGATTAAGAAACGGTGGTCTATATACACAATGGAGTTCTGCTCAGCCATAAAGAACAATGAAACCATGGCATTTGCTGGTAAATGGATGGAAATGGAGAACATCATGCTGAGTGAAATATGCCAGACCCAGACACTCAAAGGTCGAACGTTTACTCTCACATGTGGAAATTATTTTAAAATTAAGGAAAGGAGGGAGGATAGGATACAGGGAAGATCAGTAGTGCAGAAGAAGGTGATCAAGTGGCAGAGTGGAAGGAATGGGAAAGGGAAGAAAATGTAGAACGAATTCTTAAAAAATAATGTTATGTGTGTCTATAAATATACCACAGGGAAATCCACCTTTATGTGTAAGTATAAAGAACCAATCCAAGATAAATAAATAGATGAGCGAAAGAAAGTTGTTATAGTTGAGGAAGGAGAAAAGAGAATGGGGGTGGAGGCGGAGGTAGGGAGAACAGGAGGGAAAAGGGGGAGTGTGTAAATTGAAACTGAATTCCTTGCATGTATGATTTTGTCGGGATGAACCCAACTACCATGTATAACTATAACGCTCTAATAAAACAGAAGGAAAGAGCTGAAGCTCAGTAGCCTCTGGGGCATCTGTGTAATAAGTGTCTTACTTTCTGAAGTGGGAAGGAAAGCTGTAGAGTCCTTTGGGTGTCTCATGTCCTCCTAGAATAAGTATGCATATAATCTGATAAAGAACAGAAGCACTCTTTCTCTAGGCAATACAAAACTTTACTTGCCAAACATGATGTGCAGTGGAAGAAAGGACAGTTATAAACTTGTTCACAGGTTGCCCCCATTTTTCTGACTGCGGGTTACAGTGCAGGTAAGGTGACTGCAAACAGAGTCCACCAGTTTCCTGGAGTTGAGCTGATGGAGATGGCTATCTAGGGGAGGCCCAGGTATTCAGACTTCATAGGACAGAGTACTGAAGAAGACAGAGCTATACAGCAGCCAGCTCTGGAGATTTGCATGGGATCCCCTGGGTCATTAGCTGAGCAAGGATCAGCACAAGCCTGTGAGGAAGCTGCCAGAAACCAGGGAGAGAATCCCCCGAAAAAATCAGAGGAAATTATTTCTGGGTTTGCCCAGAGCGAGAAACTATTCCTGTGCTCGAGAGCCAAACTGGCAAACCTCATGCTCCTGGGGCACGAATGCTTCCATCTTAGGTCCGTGATCAGCTCTAGACTCAGGGTTGCCTGATCCAGCCGAGCAGGCTTAGAAGTAAGAACCAAAGCCTCAGATCTCTTCTAATCAAATCCTTTGCCTATATATATATATATATATATATATATATATATATGTATATATTTTTTTTCAGTTGGATTTTGTTTTCTTTTACTGAGTTTTAAGAGCCCTTCAGATACTCTTAATACAAGACATAATATGTGGTTTGCAAAAAAAAAAAAATTAAATAATGGGTCTGATAATATTTTGTACTTCTTAAAGTCATTTTAGTATTAACCTACTATATTTTCAAGGAAAATAAATTTGAAATTAGGTTTGTGACTGCCTTTATTTCACACAAGCTCATGAATGATTTTAGTTATGATATATATCATACTTATAAGAAATTTATAATGTATACATATATATATTTTAAAAACAACGAATCATTCATAGAGGGGGCAGTTTTGACTGGTGATATGGAATGTGGGCTCTGAATCAGAAATCACAGTTTGAATCCTGGTGTGGTAAATCTTTAGACAGGTGCTTCCTGCCTCAGTGCCTAAGTTTTTTCCTATATGAAAGAAAGTCAGAACAGTCCTGCCTCACTGGTCATTCTGAGGATTAAGTAGGTTAATTCTGCTGAGTGCTTAGACTAGCACATGCTTCTGGAAAAGGGCTTGGTATTAGTTCCTCTGTTATTTTTTTTCCCACGTTGCCACATTTTTATTTGGTCCAGTATGTTTTACCATGCACAATCTTATATACAACAAAATAAAAACCATCTCTAATCCTACCATTAGCACTTGTAAATCTTTTTGTTAATTTTATTTTTGATTAGCATGTATTATACATATTAATGGGTTAAGTATGATATTTGTCTACATGTACACTGTGATCCCTTATCTACCCTTTCCCCTTCCCAGTCTCTGATAATCACTATGATACACTCAGATTGACTTTAAAAAAAAAAAAAAACACATGAGAGAGAAGATATGGTACTTGTCTTTAGTGTCTGGCTTATTTCACTCAACATGATCTCTTACAGTTGCTAAACTATTTAAAGTGGAGACACCAAGAGCAGCTGCCTTCCCTCCCTGGCCTTATTCTTTGTTCTAAACAACTTTCTCTTTTCCTTTGTGTCTGTTAGCTAACCTCTTGGTAGCAATTTCTTTTGGTCTTTAAATATAACTTTGGAACACTTGCTTTATAAATTTGTGTAAAATAAAATACTTGGTGATAAAACAAAAGCACCCTACGGTTTTCAAAGATGTTACACATTTATTTATTGCTCATAAAGCAGAAGGTAGTCAATTCTCTTTCTATTATTGATTTTAGAAATAATATTTTAATAATGTTGTATAATTTTATAATAATATTTTAGAAATGTAAGCTTACCTAAGCATGGCAAAACTATTTCATGATTAGAATTCACTTTCACTAAGCTATTTGCTTGTTGTATAATATATTTTTAGAATCTTTTTCTGTCTGCCAGTGTTACCTTATTAATTCGACTAACAGGCCAAGGCAGCATGCTAAATATGAACTATATTCTAGAAAAGAAGAAAGTGTGCTGAGGTAGAAAGAGCCTTGGATGCCTGCCTTTGCTATTTGCTAGCTTTGTGACACAAAAGGGGACATTTAATAATAAATAACAATTATATTTAAACCTACCATTAATTAAACACTTATTTTGTGCTAAATGCTAAATAAAAAGAATACAAAATTAGGTTTTTATTCAGAAAAATGATGTCTAAGGCACTCAAAATGTCCAATTCATCAGATGAAGATGAAATTACTTATAGCAGCTACTAGAAGAGCCCATTACAGGGAATAGTTCATCATAGAGGATTTTAATGTTGCTATATATGTATTCAAATGGCAAGAACAAAATTAATGGCCCAAATACTTTTTAATATGTTTTAAAGAAGTTAAATCAATGAATAAACAAACTATTAAAATTTGTGGGGGGGATAAAAGCTTTATAAGCACTTAAAAACAGTTATTTCCTAGAAACACCTGATTCTGGTCTCCAGCCAGGTCAGTACTGTTGTTTTCTTGAATGATAGTGCTGATGAGAAAACCAGCCAGGAGGTATCCGAAAGTGAAGTCCAGTTGCCCCTCACTGCTACTCCTGCGCATAGTGCTCTGCCGTGGTGACATTGTTCTCCAGGGTCCAGCTGCTCTTCTGCTGTCCACTCCTCTCTGGCCTGTGCACCCTGGCTTGACAACTCCGATGTTCATTCCTGCTAAGGTCTATTTGAGTTGCCTGGACTCGTTCCTGTGCCTGCTAACCTGTTGTGCTGACATTGGGCACTCATTTTAGCACAGGAATAGTTCAGTTTATCAATTTTCATGGGATCACTTTTCCAGGGAGCTAAGTGAATATAGAACACAGGCATTTATTTTGGAATGGTTTTGTACTTATTTATCACTGTTAGATGCATGAAAATGATGAAAATTTTCATTTGCTGTAAATTTCATTTATCATTGATAGAGCATGCATTTTAAAGGATAATTCAGAAATGCAAAGCTGTTAAAATGGCAGATTATTTCTTTTTCTAATTTTATGTCTTTATCCTGCTTGATTTTAGGACGAATAACTTTTACAGAACCAAATATCCAGAACGTGCCAAGAGATTTTGAGATCAAAATGCCAACACTAGTAGAGGAAAGCCCTCCTTCCCAGGCCCCAGGGAAAAGCCTGCTTCTCACTGGCAGGTAAGCTCTGTTTCTCTGTATTGGTATTAATACCCTTTTGTGAGTATGAATGGTGAAAATAGCCTCTTATACAAAGTAATGAAATGAGTTTAATTTTGAGTTCTAGACATACCCATTTTTTCTAGGTGCTACCATTTTAAATCCTGAGTTTGTCTGTAGAAAAGCTATTTGATAGTGGGAGGCTGAAAACCCGGGCCACTAATTGAATCAACCAGCAGTTAATCTGACTTTAATTCAGATCCTGAAGGGAAGAGGTTAGCAATGCCAGCAGTACCTGCCCTGCCCTCCTGTATACACATGATAGGAAGAAACAGCACTGATAGTTTATGAGATATGGTCAGAGATTTGTTGAGTTAATTTAGAGTCGGTTGTCTCAGAATTGGCTTGTGGAAAGGACTGTTTGTAGAAATGTCACACATCACACTTAATGTTAATCGAATATTTGCCAAAACCTGTTAAGTTTAAAAGTGAGTTCAGGTTGGGTTGTTTTGAAGTTTCCTAAACAGAAATATTGACTGGACTGAAAAACTGGACCTTTCATACTTTTGAGATGCTTCATGTTCAGTTGATGATGTTTGTACCACAGAGGACAAAATAAGAAGAGTTGCGTCCCAAACCCTGGACACCAGGCACAGATGGGCGAGAAAACTGCAGACAGAGGGATGCCGTTTGCAGTGAGCATGCGACATGCCTTCGTTCCTTTTCTAGGTAATGGGTTTTGAGCTTCTCATTGCTGTGGGAATGTTTTCAAATCACTGAAGCTGTCCCTGGGACTCGGGGACATTGACCCCTTGTCGTTCCTCTCTGCAGTGAAGCTCATCTTCCCAGGTTTTGCCAGGCTGACGGCTGTCGTTTGTCATTGCCTTCATGATTTGCCCTCTGTGCAACTTCTTTGGTGTAGCTCAGTGGCAGCTGTCTGCTGAAATCATGGATTCTGAGGCCATCGAAAACTCTTTGCCGAATCCAGTGGATTTTGCCAGTCCTCATCCTCTTGCACTTCCCTGTAGCATTTGTTCCTGTTCCTCAACTCTCTGCTTCCCGACTCTCTCTCCTCCTCTGACATCTAAGAGCTCAGATTTTATTGTTTTGATCTCTCTGACTTGTTTGCTCCCATGTTTCTTCTCCCTTTCTGCCCACTGCTACTTCCTGTGGCATGGGGTCACTCCCAGGCTGTCCTTATGCTGCCTGACCTCAGTCTTTAGCCATTGACCTGTTTGTCATTAAGACGTGGGAGTCCTGTGGAACTCCTGAGTCCTCCCGGCTCTTAGCATGCATGTTTACTCCTGATGTTTTGCAAGGTGGCCACTCCAGGGGATGAGTGCGATGAACCCTCTGAATTTATCTTCAATTCTGTCAGGAACTTATGCTCAACGGGTGAACTTGAGGTCTGTGATAACACAACCTGCTCGGCAATTTTCAGTTTCATTTTTTAAGTATGATCTACCGGCGTACAAAGTTCAGACCTAACCAATGGAGTTTTTAGAGCTCTTCATTTGAGCTGATTGGTGATTTCTTATGGAGACATGCAGTCCTTAGTGTCTTCTTTTAGTTCGAGGACAGTAGTGTGGCTGGATTTAAAAGTATTGTTGCATGATAGAAATGTAGTGTGAGGCACATCAGAATTTGAAAATTTTAAGTAGCCACGTTGTGAAGACTTCCCCAGTTCCAGCATTTGAAATGAGCCTTTTTTCTTTTCATTTTGATCTGTCCACCATTTTTTTTTCTTTGTGCTTCAATGGGATAATTTCTATTGACTGTTTGATGTTCACTGATCTTTTCTTCTATAGTGTCTAATCATTGTCACAGCTTTCTGGTCAATTTTACATTTCAGATATTGTATTTTCACCTTTAGAATTTTCAGTTGGTTCTTTTTGTAGTTTTCATTACTTTATTGCAATTCACTATTTCATCATTATGTTCTCTAAATTCCTGGATATTTTTTTGATAACTTTTAAAAATTCCATCATCTCTGATTTTCTGGTCACTTTTCTATTGATTGAATTCTCTCCTGCTCAGTTACTTTTACCTGGCTCTCTGTACTGATTTTTTGGTGTTGTGTCTGGACATTATGGTTTCTACCTTGTTAACTCTTTGGATTTTGTAGTTTTCACTAATAGGATATAACATTTTTGTCTGGCAAGCAATATACTTTCAATCTTGAACATTTTGAGTCTGCACTCCAGGGCTGTATTAGCCTTGTTAATGAGGTGTGAACTTTCTAGGGTCTTTTCTTGGTGTTCAAGTTGTTCAGAAAGTTTCTCCATCTAGTTTAGTCAGAGCTTGGATTTCTTAGCATTCCAGAGTGTGTGTCTTGACCAAGCAGTTCTTGCCAACCACTATGCTATGGTGGTTCTTTCTTCAGGAATAATCATTTCTTCTTTCCTGGCTCCCTGTACTCTCCCAGCACAGTTTAATATTTGGCCCCAAATCCAAAGGTGTTCTTATGCACGTCTGGTGCTCTTTTTGTGCCTAGTTCCTTTCTCTATGAATTCTCACCAATTCTAGTGCGTCACAGGCCCAAACTCTAGTCTGTTTCCTTAGCTCAGAAGGAATTGTGCTTTGATTCAGCTCCAGATCCTTCAGTACATCAGGGGAAATGTCTCCATTCAGAAACCTGAGACAGTTGTATGGCCCACCTCATGTCCCTCCCTTCTCTGTGCTAATAGTGGGGCAGTGCCTGTTGCTTAACCTCTCAGAACAATTATTTCATAGAAATAACTGCATCTAAGAGTATCCTGTATACCTTGCCAATATTTCTTTAGCAAATTTAAGCAAATATGAATATGTAATCTTTTTTCCCCCTATTGCAAAAATAAGCATTCCATTCATACTGTTGTTGTCTGGGTTTTTTCATAAAAATTTTATGTTAGATTAGATTATGCATATCACTATAGAAATTTGAATATGAGCTGGTTTATTCCATGTGTGGGTAATCTGTGCAGCAATCAGTGGGTTTGTTTGGTGAATCACAGACCTGTTTAATTTTGATAGATACTGTCATTTTACTTCCTGGGAACATCTCAGTGTTTCTTTCTCTATAGTCAGAATGTATTGTCCAAACTTCCAATTTTTTGTAATTTAAGAGAAGAAAATTTGTTTTTTGCTATAGATTTAGTTTCAATTTCTCTTATTATGAATGAAGATGAACATTCTTTAATATGTTTAAAATTCTTTAGTTTTGATTATTTCTGTGAACTGTTTACTTGTATTTTGTCTGTTCTTGATATGTAGCAACTCTTTTTTTTTAATATGGCAGTGATTCCTTTATGATAGCAAAATTTAAAAAATATTTTTTATCCTGCTTTTATTTTTTGATTTTATTTTTACTATGTATATATGAGCCACTCATTTCTATTCCATAGGTAAATTATCTTAATCCTTTTAATAACTCTGCTTTACCTATTGACCACTTGATGTTTTTCATTACATATCTACTTTTGAAGCAAAGCACATTTCTCTTCAGCCCACTTAATATGTTCACTCATAGACATCAATTTCTCCATTAGTTAATTAATAATTAATTCAAAAACTATTCTTCTTATGTACCAGAAACTGCAAATATTTCTGTAGAATGAAAAGAAAATATAATTCTTCTATTCATAAGGACCCAATGCCATGTGAGTGAGGCATGAAAGAGCTATTTTATATTGTGCGAGGTGCTATGGCAGCACTGAGGAAAGCACTGCTTGGTGCTTAGGGGACAGATGTCAGGGTAGCTTTATACATATTACATATACTTGAAAGCTAAACAGAAAAAAACAATCTAATATACAGAACCAAATTGCATTATACTGAAAAAACTTTTGAACACCTGAACTCAAAGTTCTAAATGAGAACTAAATTTCTGTCTTCCTGCTCAATTATATACAAGTTGGATTTTATTGTGTAGAATGTTGTACTATCTTTTTAAAGATCATTTCTATTTCAGGTGGCTTAATATTGGCTGCTGATTATTCTCAGCTTGAACTGAGAATCTTGGCTCATTTATCTCAAGATTATCGTCTCATTCATGTGTTAAACACTGGAGCTGATGTTTTCAGGAGCATCGCAGCAGAATGGAAGATGATGGACCCACAGTCTGTTGGAGATGATCTAAGGCAACAAGCAAAGCAGGTAATCCTGGTGGACATGTTTAATATAAATGGGAAGGATTTAGTGGTTCAAAAATGTTTAATAAGTCATTTTAATTATTTTCAGTTTAAGAACCATTTTTCTGTCTTTTCATTTTTCAAACGATTCATTAGAGCCCATCTCATGGTACTTATTATACTTTCCTTTGTAAAAACAATAGAAAGAATGAGATGGACTAAGATCTGAGGCCACTCTGTGTCAGAATGGCATGTGTATTTAAGACCATAATATGGCTAGTCAGAGCACCTGGTATTTACTACAAGATCATTTAAAAGTGATGTATTTCATTGTGTTTATAGTTGTATGTTTTTATTTTATGGTTGTATGTTTATATTTTAAATCCTTTCTAGTCAGTAAATGTCCTGATATCAAGTCCCATATTTTCATTTTTACTTGCCCACAGCAAGGGGCTAAAATACATTGTATAGAAAGTGTCCTCAAATCTTTTTGGAGAAAACTTGGCTGAGCTGTGGATTACAATTAATGACTGATTGCATTTTAGATTTTTTTTTAATCTTTTTTTTATTTTTTTTATTGTTGGTTGTTCAAAACATTACATAGTTCTTGACATATCATATTTCACACTTTGATTCAAGTGGGTTATGAACTCCCATTTTTACCCCATATACAGATTGCAGAATCACATCGGTTACACATCCACTGATTTACATATTGCCATACTAGTGTCTGTTGTATTCTGCTGCCTTTCCTATCCTCTACTATCCCCCCTTGCCTCCCCTCCTCTCCCCTCTTCTCTCTCTACCCCATCTACTGTAATTCATTTCTCCCCCCCCTTTTTTTTCCCTTTCCCCTCACTTCCTCTTGTATGTAATTTTGTATAACCCTGAGGGTCTCCTTCCATTTCCATGCAATTTCCCTTCTCTCTCCCTTTCTCTCCCACCTCTCATCCCTGTTTAATGTTAATCTTCTTCTCATGCTCTTCCTCCCTACTCTGTTCTTAGTTACTCTCCTTATATCAAAGAAGACATTTGGCATTTGTTTTTTAGGGATTGACTAGCTTCTCTTAGCATAATCTGCTTTAATGCCATCTATTTCCCTACAAATTCTATGATTTTGTCATTTTTTAATGCAGAGTAATACTCCATTGTGTATAAATGCCACTTTTTTTTTTATCCATTCGTCTATTGAAGGGCATCTAGGTTGGTTCCACAGTCTTGCTATTGTGAATTGTGCTGCTATGAACATCGATGTAGCAGTGTCCCTGTAGTATGCTCTTTTTAGGTCTTTAGGGAATAGACCGAGAAGGGGAATAGCTGGGTCAAATGGTGGTTCCATTCCCAGCTTTCCAAGAAATCTCCATACTGCTTTCCAAATTGGCTGCACCAATTTGCAGTCCCACCAGCAATGTACAAGTGTACCCTTTTCCCCACATCCTCGTCAGCACTTGTTGTTGTTTGACTTCCTAATGGCTGCCCATCTTACTGGAGTGAGATGGTATCTTAGGGTGGTTTTGATTTGCATTTCTCTGACTGCTAGAGATGGTGAGCATTTTTTCATGTACTTGTTGATTGATTTGATGTCCTCCTCTGAGAAGTGTCTGTTCAGGTCCTTGGCCCATTTGTTGATTGGGTTATTTGTTATCTTATTGTTTAATTTTTTGAGTTCTTTGTATACTCTGGATATTAGGGCTCTATCTGAAGTGTGAGGAGTAAAGATTTGTTCCCAGGATGTAGGCTCCCTATGTACCTCTCTTATTGTTTCTCTTGCTGAGAAAAAACTTTTTAGTTTGAGTAAGTCCCATTTGTTGATTCTAGTTATTAACTCTTGTGCTATGGGTGTCCTATTGAGGAATTTGGAGCCCGACCTCACAGTTTGTAGATCGTAGCCAACTTTTTTTTCTATCAGATGCCTTGACTCTGATTTGATATCAAGCTCCTTGATCCATTTTGAGTTAACTTTTGTGCATGGCGAGAGAAAGGGATTCAGTTTCATTTTGTTGCATATGGATTTCCAGTTTTCCCAGCACCATTTGTTGAAGATGCTATCCTTCCTCCATTGCATGCTTTTAGCCCCTTTATCAAATATAAGATAGTTGTAGTTTTGTGGATTGGTTTCTGTGTCCTCTATTCTGTACCATTGGTCTACCCGCCTGTTTTGGTACCAGTACCATGCTGTTTTTGTTACTATTGCTCTGTAGTATAGTTTGAAGTCTGGTATTGCTATACCGCCTGATTCACACTTCCTGCTTAGAGTTGTTTTTGCTATTCTGGGTCTTTTATTTTTCCATATGAATTTCATGATTGCTTTATCTATTTCTGCAAGAAATGCCGTTGGGATTTTGATTGGCATTGCATTAAACCTATAGAGAACTTTTGGTAATATCGCCATTTTGATGAAGTTGGTTCTGCCTGTCCATGAACAGGGTATATTTTTCCATCTTCTAAGACCTTCTTCTATTTCTCTCTTTAGGGTTCTGTAGTTTTCATTGTATAAGTCTTTCACCTATTTTGTTAGGTTGATTCCCAAGTATTTTATTTTTTTTGAGGATATTGTGAATGGGGTGGTTGTCCTCATTTCCATTTCAGAGGATTTGTCACTGATATACAGGAATGTCTTTGATTTATGCGTGTTGATTTTATATCCTGCCACTTTGCTGAATTCATTTATTAGCTCTAATAGTTTCTTTGTAGACCCTTTTGGGTCTGGTGGTATAGAATCATGTCAGTTGCAAATAGTGATAATTTAAGTTCTTCTTTTCCTATTTATATGCCTTTAATTTCTTTCGTCTGTCTAATTGCTCTGGCCAGTGTTTCGAGAACTATGTTGAACAGAAGTGGTGAGAGAGGGCATCCCTGTCTTGTTCCAGATTTTAGAGGGAATGCCTTCAATTTTTCTCCGTTCAGAATGATGCTAACCTGAGGCTTAGCAGAGAAAGCTTTTACAATATTGAGGTATGTTCCTGTTATCCCTAGTTTTTCTAGAGTTTTGAACATGAAGGGATGCTGTACTTTGTTGAATGCTTTTTCTGCATCTATCGATATGATCATGTGGTTCTTATCTTTAAGTCTATTGATGTGGTGAATAACATTTATTGATTTCCGTATATTGAACCAGTCTTGAATCCCAGGGATGAATCCTACTTGATCATGGTGCACAATTTTTTTGATATGTTTTTGTATCCGATTCGCCAGAATTTTATTGAGGATTTTTGCATCTAGATTCATTAGAGATATTGGTCTGTAGTTTTCTTTCTTTGAAGTGTCTTTGTCTGGTTTAGGAATCAGGGTGATGTTGGCCTCGTAGAATGAATTTGGAAGTTCTCCCTCTTTCTCTATTTCCTGGAATAGCTTGAAAAGTATTGGTATTAGTTCTTCTTTAAAGGTTTTGTAAAACTCTGCTGTATACCTATCCGGTCCTGGGCTTTTCTTAGTTGGTAGTCTTTTGATGGCTTCTTCTATTTCCTTGATTGATATTGGTCTGTTTAGGTTGTCAATATCCTCCTGACTCAATTTGGGTAGATCATATGACTTAAGAAATTTATTGATGCCTTCACTATCTTCTATTTTATTGGAGTATAAGGATTCAAAATAATTTCTAATTATCTTCTGTATTTCTGAAGTGTCTGTTGCGGTATTGCCTTTTTCATCCCGTATGCTAGTAATTTGAGTTCTCTCTCTTCTTCTCTTCATTAGCATGGCTAAGGGTCTGTCGATCTTATTTATTTTTTCAAAGAACCAACTTTCAGTTTTGTCAATTTTTTCAATTGTTTCTTTTGTTTCGATTTCATTAATTTCAGCTCTGATTTTAATTACTTCTTGCCTTCTACTTCTTTTGCGGTTGATTTGCTCTTCTTTTTCTAGGATTTCGAGATGAAGTGTGAGATCATTTATGTTGTTTTTTTTTCTTTATTTAAAGAATGAACTCCAGGCAATGAATTTTCCTCTTAGAACTGCTTTCATTGTGTCCCATAGATTCCGATATGTTGTGTCTGTGTTTTCATTTATCTCTAAGAATTTTTTAATTTCCTCCTTGATGTCTTCTATAACCCATTGATAATTCAGTAACCTATTGTTCATTCTCCAAGTGATGCATGATTTTTCCTTCCTTCTTTTATCGTTGATTTCCAGTTTCATTACATTATGATCAGATAAGATGTATGGTATTATCTCTACTCCTTTATAATGTCTAAGAGTTGCCCTTTGACATAATATATGACCTATTTTTTTTTTATTGGTTATTCAAAACATTACAAAGATTGCAGAATCACATCGGTTACACATCCTCATTTTTACATAATACCATAATAGTAACTGTTGTATTCTGCTACCTTTCCTATCCTCTACTATCCCCCCTCTCCTCCCCTCCCATCTTCTCTCTCTACCCCATCTACTGTAATTCATTTCTCTCCTTATTTTTTTCCCATTCCCCTCACAAATTCTTATATGTAATTTTGTATAACAATGAGGGTCTCCTTCCATTTCCAAGCAATTTCCCTTTTCTCTCCCTTTCCCTCCCACTTCATGACTCTGCTTAATGTTAATCTTTTCCTCCTGCTCTTCCTCCCTGCTCTGTTCTTGGTTGCTCTCATTATATCAAAGAAGACATTTGGCATTTGTTTTTTAGGGATTGGCTAGCTTCACTTAGCATAATCTGCTCTAGTGCCATCCATTTCCCTGCAAATTCCATGATTTTGTCATTTCTTAGTGCTGCGTAGTACTCCATTGTGTATAAATGCCACATTTTTTTTTATCCATTCATCTATTGAGGGGCATCGGGGTTGGTTCCACAGTCTAGCTATTGTGAATTGTGCTGCTATGAACATCGATGTGGCAGTATCCCTGTAGTACGCTCTTTTGAGGTCTTCAGGGAATAGTCCGAGAAGGGCAATAGCTGGGTCAAATGGTGGTTCCATTCCCAGCTCTCCCAGGAATCTCCATACTGCTTTCCATATTGGCCTCACCATTTTGCAGTCCCACCAGCAATGTATAAGAGTACCCTTATTCCCACATCCTCGCCAGCACTTGTTATTGTTCGACTTCATAATGGCTGCCCATCTTACTGGAGTGAGATGGTATCTTAGGGTGGTTTTGATTTGCATTTCTCTGACTGCTAGAGATGGTGAGCATTTTTTCATGTACTTGTTGATTGATTGTATGTCCTCCTCTGAGAAGTGTCTGTTCAGGTCTTTGGCCCATTTGTTGATTGGGTTATTTGTTTTCTTATTGTTTAATTTTTTGAGTTCTTTGTATACTCTGGATATTGGGCTCTATCTGAAGTGTGAGGAGTAAAAATTTGTTCCCATGATGTAGGCTCCCTATTTACCTCTCATTGTTTCTCTTGCTGAGAAAAAACTTTTTAGTTTAAGTAAGTCCCATTTGTTGATTCTTGTTTTTAACTCTTGTGCTATGGGTGTCCTATTAAGGAATTTGGGGCCCGACCCCACAATATGTAGATCGGAGCCAACCTTTTCATCTATCAGACGCATAGTCTCTGATTTGATATCAAGGTCCTTGATCCATTTTGAGTTAACTTTTGTGCATGGCGAGAGGAGGGGATTCAGTTTCATTTTATTGCATATGGATTTCCAGTTTTCCCAGCACCATTTGTTGAAGATGCTATCTATATGACCTATTTTTGAGAAGGATCCATGTGCTGCTGAGAAAAAAGTGTAACTGCTTGATGTTGGATGGTATATTCTATATATGTCAATTAAGTCTAGGTTATTAATTGTATTATTGAGTTCTATAGTTTCTTTATTCAACTTTTGTTTGGAAGATCTGTCCAGTGGTGAGAGAGGTGTGTTTAAGTCTCCCATGATTATTGTATGGTGGTCTATTAGACTCTTGAACTTGAGAAGAGTTTGTTTGATGAACATAGCTGCACCATTGTTTGGAGCATATATATTTATGATTGTTATGTCTTGTTGGTGTATGGTTCCCTTGAGCAGTATTTAGTGTCCCTCTTTATCCCTTTTGATTAACTTTGGCTTGAAATCTATTTTATTTGATATGAGTATGGACACTCCTGCTTGTTTCCGAAGTCCATATGAGTGATATGATTTTTCCCAACCTTTCACCTTCAGTCTATGTATGCCTTTTCCTATCAAATGCGTCTCCTGTAGGCAGCATATTGTTGGATCTTTTTTTTTTTTTTTTTTGATCCATTCTACTAGCCTGTGTCTCTTAATTGGTGAGTTTAAGCCATTAACATTTAGGGTTATTATTGAGATATGGATTGTTCTTCCAGTCATATTTGTTTATTTATGTTACTTAACATGGTTTGTTTCTCCTCTTTGATTACTTTTCCCTTTACTGTACTACCTTCCACTGTTGGTTTTTATTGTTATTTTCCATTTCCTCTTCCTGTAATGTTTTGCTGAGGATGTTTTGAAGTGATGGTTTTCTAGCTGCAAATTCTTTTAACTTTGTTTATCGTGAAAGGTTATAATTTCCTCTTCCATCCTGAAGCTTAATTTCGCTGGATACACAATTCTTGGTTGGAACCGATTTTCTTTCAGCGTTTGAAATATGTTGTTCCAGGATCTTCTAGCTTTCAGAGTCTGTGTTGAAAGATCAGCTGTTATCCTGATTGGTTTACCCCTAAATGTAATCTGCTTCCTTTCTCTTGAAACTTTTAAAATTCTCTCCTTATTCTGTATGTTGGGCATCTTCATTATAATGTGTCTAGGTGTGGATCTCTTATGATTTTGCACATTCGGCATCCTGTAGGCTTCTAGGATTTGGGATTCTGTCTCATTCTTCAAGTCTGGGAAGTTTTCTCATATTATTTTGTTGAACAGATTGCTCATTCCTTTGGTTTGGACCTCTATACCTTCCTGTGTCCCAATGACTCTTAAGTTTGGTCTCTTTATGTTATCCCAAATTTCTTGGATGTTCTGCTCATGGTTTCTTAACAGTCTTGCTGAGCTGTCTATGTTCTTTTCAAGTTGAAATACTTTGTCTTCATTGTCTGATGTTCTATCTTCTAAGTGTTCTACTGTGCTGGTAGTATTCTCAATTGAGTTTTTAAGTTGGTTTATTGCTTCCTGCATTTCTAGGATTTCTGTTTGTTTGTTTTTTATAACCTCTATCTCCCTATATAGTTGATCTTTTGCTTCTTGGATTTGTTTATGTAATTCATTGCCGAAGTGGTCTTTCATTGTCTGATTTTGCTGTCTAATGTCTTCCTTGAGACTCCAGATCATCTGAAGCATTTAAATCCTGAATTCTTTATCTGACATTCCATCTGCTGCAGCTATTACCTCTTCTAAAGTTGAGTTGACCTGCATTGCTTGTGGTCCTTTCTTTCCTTGTCTTTTCATACTGCTCACGTTTCTTTCTTCTGGGTGAAACTGATGTGTTATTGAATTTTCCCCCTATATATTTATATTGCTCTTGTATAATTGCAAAGTCTTCCTTGCAGGGGTGGTCGGCGGCTGGGCCCCTTCTCCAGGTCACGTGGTCTGCCTACCTTGCTGGCAATGGCTGGGCTCCTGCTCCAATAGGGGTGATCTGTCTACCACACTGGCAGGTCGCTGGTCCTATTCTCCAGGTTGCAGGTCTGCCTACCTTGCAGGCGCAGGCGGCGGCTGTGCCCCTCCTCCAATTGGAGTGATCTTTTAACTAGGCCGGCGTGCCCCTTCTTTGGGACGCGTGGTCTGCCTACCTTGTGAGCGGTACCTGGGCCTTTCCTCCAATTGGGGTGATGTGTCTGCCAGCCGTCGGGCCGCTGGGCCTGTTCTTCGGGTAGGTCGCAGGTCTGCCTACCTTTCAGGTTCGGGCGGCGGCTCTGCTCTGCCCCTCCTCCAATTGGGGCGATGTGTGTACCACGCCGGCGGGCCGCTGGGCCTGCTCCGCCGGTTGGTCACAGGTCTGCCCACCTTGCAGGCGCGGTAGGCCGCGTTTTAGATTTTTGAGGACTGTGAACCTTCATGCTGACTTGTATCTCTGAAGTGGATCCATGCAAATTCCTACTCCTGCTTGAGAAGGTCAAGGCCGCACTTACACACTTCCTAGCCTGTATCAACACTGACACTTCTTACCAAGTGCCCTGTGGGGCATCTGACCCATTTTCCAGAGAGCAGGATTATTGGCTGAGAGGCATACCCCAGCTCTAAGGCCTTCTGTGTTCATTTTACATTTGCACTTCCAGTTACTTACTGCTGAAATGCTTACCAATCCGTGACATGAGTATCACTGTCTTCATTTTATGGATGAAGAAATAAAATACAAAGAGGTTAGATGGCTAGTGCAATATTTATGTCTTGTGAATGGTGGAAATAGGTGTGAACCCAGGCAGTAATTATTGTCAATTAATATCAATCAGAGTTTCTTTAGTGGCCTCATGTAGACCATTCTCCTGCACTGTTGCCCAATTTCCTCAGGAGTTTTTATTTGTTTTTAACTCAGACAAATTCTGCATTTGTGGGATTTCAGGAGGCTGTGAGTTGAGGAAGGTATTTATTTCCAGGAATCACTTACTCTCTTCCTTTATTCATTCCATCCCCTCAAAAGGTGATGCCAAAAGGCAGTACAGATGTTCAGTGGATATTAGCCTTTATGAGTTTAAACCATTAAAGCAGATCTCATCATTTCTTTGATCTACCATGAAATAAAAAAAATTTACAAAAATTCTAATCCTAATGAACTCTGTATTTGCATTTTATGTAGTTATGACTTTTAATTTACTTGCTAAGTATGATGACTCCTTTTCAGATTTGCTATGGAATCATTTATGGGATGGGAGCTAAATCTCTAGGAGAGCAGATGGGCATTAAAGAAGAAGATGCTGCTTGCTATATTGATTCCTTCAAGTCCAGGTACACAGGTGAGGAGCTTGAGTGCTGATTCCCCTCTCTGCCACCTAGCTGACCATGTTAGATTAACTTAAAGTCAAGTTGCAGGCTTTTCTATTAAAATCTCTTCTTAATCAAAAGTCTTCATCAGACATTGTTAGGGGCAAATAACATTAACCTTACTTATGATTTTTTAATATGATATACTTTTTTTTTCTTTCCATAAAAGGGACAGATACAGAATAGCAAAATACAGTTGCTGAATATGCTACTGTATTATTGTGTTTGGGACTTGAGCTAGGGGCTTAGATAGCATTAGTTTAAAACAATAAGCCACGGATTAAATGTACTAGGAACTAAAAAATGTGATAGATTTTACCATGTCTATTGAAACCAATGAATGAAATGAAGGATGACTTTGGTTGTTAGTTTTTTCTGTATTTTCTTTCTTAGGGATTAATCATTTCATGAAAGAGACAGTGAAGAATTGTAAAAGAGATGGCTTTGTTCAGACCATTTTGGGAAGGCGAAGATACTTGCCAGGAATCAAAGACAACAACCCTTATCATAAAGCTCATGTATGTTGAAGTTTCTGATTTTTAACTTCATATTTCAATGACATGTATTTTTTCAACAAAGGCTAAGTACTACTAATGTCCCTTTTTAGGAATACTAGACTATTAATTGGATCTTTTGTATCAACAAGGGTAATCATTGATTTTGTTGATGACTTCTGCATTCATAACTATAGAACTTTTCTAACCTTATTCCTTTTATTGCTTTTGCTTGACTTCCTGGCTAGGACAATGTAAAATAGAAGTAGAGCAGTGTTCCAAAGAAGTGTGTTTGTCTCCTTTCATATTCAGAGGGAAAAATGTAAGCATATTACCCATGAATAGAACTTTCCTTGACATTTTTAATGGTGCCTGCATCAGATAAAGGAAATGCTAATAGGCTTTAGATTCTGGGTCACAACTCTTCAACCCTCTGGTGTAGTATAAAAGATGTCACAGATAATACATGAATGAGTGAGGCTGTATTCCAAGAAAAGTTTATCTGTAGAAATAGGAGGTGGTCTAGATTTGGTCTGCAGACCAGTTTGCTGATCCTTTTTTAAATTGTTGCTTCATTGATTATAATTTGCCTGTTTTTCCCTTCAGTTGTTTTCAGTATATTTTTCTTTCTGTCTGATTTTGACCATATATTCTGCCCTGTGCCTAAGACTGTGTGGTTTTTAATTGTGTTTGTATTGTGGGGAGGGCTAATTGAGGCTTCCTGAATTTGTGGCTTGACATGTTTTGCTGATTTGGGAAAACTGTTAGACACTACTTTAACTACTGTTTCATCATATTCTTTTCTCTTTTTTCTAGAACTCCTGTTATAAATTATAAGCTTATTTTTTTCAATCCCTTATGTTTCATATTCTTTGTTCTGTATTTTCCACATTTACATTTCATCTTACTTTATTCCGAATTTTTAAATTTTTTAAATAAATGCATTCTGAATATTTTTAATATTCACTTTTGTTGATACAAAAGATCCAATTAAATATTTTTAATTTTCATTTTACTGATTGATTCATTGATGTGCTGTTTAAAACACCTATTGAGTGTTTATGTTATTTTAATGTTTTTAGTTCTAGAATTTGTTTTGTTCTCATTTTATGATATATCACCCTCTGATGAAAAGTTCAATTTTTTTTCTTATGTCCTTGAATATATCAAACAGGATTATAGAGTTGACTAAGTTTGATAATAGTTGATCAACTGGTGAGTCTCATATTCTTGTACTCTGTTCTTTTTGCCTTTTGTTTTTCTTAGTTTTCCATAAAAAGTTATATTGTCTTAATTTCTTATTGTCCTAGTTAGTTTTTACTGAGTGTTAAGCATTGTATATTGGGAGATTGAGGAAGTAAGTTTATCTTGTTTGATGATTTTGCTTTCATTCAGAGAAAATGTATCATTGCTTCTTAGAAGCAGGAGGACCAGAGACCAACAATATAGGATTACCCTAGAGACAGAAATGATTTGAAGCAAAATGGCAGGGTCACACTATTTCAATTTATCTTTTTTCCTTGAGTATTGGTTTTGGGTTGCAACCTGATGATTACCAGGTCCTTTTATACTTGTGGGACCCTGAACTCAAATATTTGTTTCCTTAAAATCCTAAAGACTAAAGAGTTCTGCTCAGCTTTTTAGCTTCTCAGCTTCTGCTTCTAGAATATTTTTGTTTCTCTGGGAGAAATGAGAGTCTCCAATGCCAGGATCTCTTCCTTTTGTTTTCTTTCTCTCCTAGTTCTCTAGTTTCTAGATTTTTTTTTTTAACCTGCTTTTCATCTGACTCATTCAGAGAGGCTTTTTCTGACTACCTTTTTCAGCAGAGATACTGTCAGTGGGAGGATTGGTCTTAATGGCCAAGTCTTCCATTTCCAGAAGACCACATTTTTTTATGTAGATAAAAAAATTCTGGTAATGAAAGCACTGAACTTTGTGGGACCCAGCCCAAACTGCCAAGTTTCCTTAATTTGGGAGAGAATCAGAGAAGTAACAATGCCATAAAGTATATATTATTTGTTTCTGTGTTTGCTTAATGAAATCATCCCCAGAATTTCAGTGGGTTAAATCAAGGTTTATTGTGCATTCATGTTACAGTTTGGCTCCATGTTGATCATGGCTTTGCTCCACATTTTCTTCATTCTGGAATGAAGTCTTTACCTGGGATATACCCCCTTTTTTGTGTGTGTGGTAGTATTGTGTGTCAGTCTCACATTTCATTGGCCAAAACTAGCATAGGCTGTCCTTTCATAGGGGACAGCACTTGAAATTGCATGGGTATGGGTGGGGCATTGTAAGTGATAGAAAGGCAGCAAGGAATCATGACAGGAAGTGTCTACTTTCAAGGAACCGGAGTTAGTATGACTGAAATTATTCAGTCACTCTTTAAACAGTGACAACCAAGTTTACAGTGGATTCATTAGCATTTGACAAGCAACAAGTTACTTTCTTTTCTTTTTCTTTTTTTTAAGGTATACTTCTTCAACATTTATTTAACCTTCTAAAAGTTGTTTGTAGGCCAGGTGGCTGGGAACTTGAGAGGAACTTTGAGTTACATTGAGTAGACACCTGCCATTTGTTTTTTTAGAAATTCTGGGGCATCAGGAGTGATATTCATGGAGAGGTTATACCAGATATTAACTCAGGTCTCTTCCCCTATTGTTCTGGTATAATTATTTTTAGCAGCCATAATTGCCCAGCCAAGAAGCTCCTGGCAGCAATCATTTCAGGAAAGTTTTAAGGTATCCACCAAGAGATCCAAGATCTGCACTTTTTCTAGCAGCTAATGTAGCCATGTAGCCTCAGCAGCCGATAAAAAACACTGATTCTTATCAGCTGGAGCCAAACTCAATTAAGGACCAACAGGCCAGTAGTATGGGGGATGTGCTTCCGTTCCACAGCACAAAGAATGATGCTCTACTTACATCTATAAGATTAAGGGTATTTTGAGGAATAGCTGGGTACAGCGTTGCACCTCAAGAGGCTAAGGCAGGGGAATTGCAAGTTTGGGGCCACTCTGGTCAACTTAGCAAAATCCTTGTCTCAAAATTAAAAGTCTGGAATATAACCTAATGGTGGATTGCCACCGAGTTCAATCCCCAGAACTGTTAAAAAAAAAAAAAAAGAAGAAGAAGAAGAAGCAAAAGAAAAAGTACTTTGAGGAATAAATCCTTTAGAGAGGAGTTTAGAATAGCTAGAACACTGATGGCATATTTTTCTAAGATAAAATAATCTTGAGTTACTGAATACATTCTAAATACTATGCAAATTTGGGGCCTAGTTGAGTACTGAAGATTTCTAAACTGAAACAAGCCTGACTTTTTACACTTAGTCTAAAGGAAATGTGTGGCCACTACAGAATCTAGAGCCATGGATCATTGTGGTTGTTATTCTTAGGATGCAGCCTAATAGTTGACGTTCTAGGTCATGTCTCAGTCCAAATTTCCATTCTGACAGCAAATATGAATACCGATCTGTGGACACTCAGGTCAAGCAGAAAACCATGTTAGTGCATCTGATAGAGCACCTGTTGTTGTATTTTATAGGCTGAGCGTCAAGCCATCAACACTACAGTCCAAGGATCAGCGGCTGATATAGTCAAAATAGCCACAGTTAACATTCAGAAGCAACTAGAGACCCTCCACTCAACCTTCAAGTCCCATGGCCATCGGGAGGGTAAGCTCCAAATCAATAGAACAGGTTTGTCGGTTTGTCCCTTGATGAAGGCCCTGCTATAACATGGTGAAAACAATATTATCAGAAAAAAGGGAAGTTTTTTATATTTTATTTCTCAGCAGTTCTCAATGTCTTCATACTCTTTGAAATTATTAAGGATCCCAAATAATTTTTGTTAATGTGGGTTATATGTATTGTATTTGCCATATTAAAAATCAAAGCAGGGAATGTTATTTTTCTCTTTCCACATTTTTTATTGGTGCATTATAGCTGTACATAATGATGGGATTTGTTGTGACATATTTATACATGCATACCATATAACAATATAATTTAGCCAATATCACTCCCCAACACTTTCCTCCTCCTTCCCCTCCTCCCACCTCTTGGTCTCTTTCCTCTACAGAGCTCCCTTTGCTTTTCATGAGGTCCCACTGTACCCCACCTCCTTTCTTTTCCTTTTTCCTGAGTTTGGCTTATTTTGCTTAACATAATGGTCTCCAGTGATAGGCCACCTAGATATGTCTTTGAAGATGAGTTATGGTGTTAAAGATAGCCACAGGTTGGGACCATCAAAAGGAGGCTATCCCAGGGCACAATGACATGCTACTCATTTTTCCTGAGATAGGATTGTTACCAAAGAGAAAACTGCAAGGGATGTTCTGCCAGAACAGAGGAGGCTTCTTCATCCTTCAACTTCATGATGAACTTTTATATGAAGTGGCAGAAGAGGATGTTGTTCAGGTATTTTTGCAGTGTGTGGTTCACTCCATAGGGAGCTAAACCTCTGGGTGAGGCCACTCGCTTTTTCCTGTGCATGAGGTTTTGGGGGCTCTTCACGGGCTGCAGGGTGGCTAGATGCTTGTTGAGTCCTTACAACTACAGAAGGAGGTAACAGTGCTCAGTTTCATACTTATCTTAAACGTAAAGAAATCCCTGATGCTGGGGTAATTTTGTTAGGGTAAGCTAACAATTTGGAGTCTTGCCCTGAGGGTTTCCAAGCTCTGAATGTTCTAGTTAAAGCTGTCAGGCCTCCTGCCCATCAGTGAAGGGCCTTTTGAGATTCCTGGCTCTTTTCTGATTGTGTTTTAAGCACCTTTGGTTTATCGCCATGTCAGTGGATGGGTTGGGAAACAGCCTTTGACCTGACAGAGTTTGTTAACCTCGAAAAATTGTGTTTTTTTTGTAGGTAGCTCAGATCGTCAAGAAGGAAATGGAGAGTGCCATAAAGCTTTCTGTGAAATTGAAAGTGAAAGTGAAAATAGGTGCTAGCTGGGGAGAGCTGAAGGACTTTGATATATAACCATGTAGTTGACTAAGCCCCAGGGAAGCCTGGTGCAGATATTGTCACCTGGGAAGAACAGAGACTGCCCTTTCACCTCCTTCATGAACACAAATTCTCAGGTCTTGATAGATTTAGGATAATTCTGTAGTGAGGGTCTTTCTCTACAACAGTAAAAAAGATGTTGAGGGTAGGGAGGGGGGTAATATACCAAGTTCAGTGATTATATTCACTCTGAAAGAATATCTGTGGATTAGCCTTTCATAATTTATTGTGAATTTAAACAGGTTCAGAACGTATGCTTGAAATATGCACTTAGCACTTAAGCTCCTTATCTACCTGACTGACTAGGAAAGCTGAGCCACAGCCTTAGAGGCATCCTCAGGGGTCCTGGAATCAGGCTCCCCTGGTACAGACCCATCAGGGACCAGTAGGACGAGGATGGGGTTCCATGTACACCACCAGGGTTCAGCACTGTGTGTGATGTTTTTCCTCCAATATTAATTTAAAAGACTAATGAAATAGTATTTTAAATTAGCATGGCTAATAAATTATGAATTCCATGAAGTAGGAAGACTTGGAATAGTTGGAACCTAAGAATGAATTTTTATGAAATGTTTATTCTTCTGTAGTTGATAGAAGGAAAACATTTCCAATACTTATATATGCATTATAAAATGAGCTGTACCTCTTCACAGGCACGTCCTGTTCTGTAAGATTAGATTTCTTGCAGCTGAGCATAGCACTGCCCCTGTGACATGGGGAGAATATGCCTGCCGCAAAGACTGAACTTTGTAATCCCAATCAGAAGTATAGAACTGATCTGGTTTTCTTTTTCTGTTGACATAAAATGAATTTATGAGAAACTTCTTAAGAGTGGTTCCTTTTATTAAAAATTTTATTTGGTGTAAGAGTATCAGAAACTTGTGTCCCTTATTTACTCTTTCTGTAGCTTGTTCAACAGTGAGCATACAACAAGCATTTATTATATTCTTAATCGGTTATCAGAAGAGTTCTTTTATGTTGATGAATCAGTGTAAAGAAAAAAGTTGCTTCATAGGTAAAGTAACACACAACCTGTGGCTGGGTATTAGAGTACAAGGGACTCTGTTCTTTTTTTTTTTGAAGTGATGGGAGTAGGCAAGAGATGGCAGAGGTCTGAGGGAAGACTTTGTTAGTTCTTAAGGGTTTTTTCCCCCTCTCTGTATTCCCCTGTACCCCATTTCTCAAAGAGAAAAGCTATTAGCCTTGTTAGTATCCTGGTGAGCTTAAGATCCAGTGCAAAAGAAAACTATCAGTGTTCTTCAGATATGAGGGTAAGCTGTACCTCATTTTTTTCAGCACTGGCCCTGCATGTGTAATGTGAATTTTCTTGTCCTTTTTAACCTATTAACTAAACTTAAAATAGGCAGTCCTGGCTTTACGTGGTTCAGATATGAACAAATTCCGGTTATTACAGATTACTGAAGTGACATAAATCTCCCTATAACACAACTCAAGTTTCAGTTATTAGAATATATTAACTGTAATTCCATGTAGATCAGAATTTGCTGGTGGCTCTTCAGCCCACAAATCTCTATGTAAATAATGTACATTAGGCAGAATAAGCTCATCCTGCCCCCAGATATCCACAGCCTAGTCTCTGAAACCTGGGAAAAGGGACTTTGCTGAGTTGAAGACCTTGAGATGAGAAGACGGGATTATCTGGGTGATTCCAGTATAAGCAAAAGAGCCCTTATAAGAGGGAAGCAGATGGTCAGAGAGAGATTTAGAGATGCTGTACTTCTGGCTTTAAGATGGAAGAACAGGCCATGAGCCAAGGGATGAAAGAGGCCTTGAAAAGCTGGAAAAGACCTGGAAATGGATTCTCCCCAGAACTTCCAAAAGGGAGGTATCCCTGCTAACACCTTGACATTAAGCCAGTTAGGGTCATTATATTTCTGAACTTCAGAACTAAGACAATTATTTATGTTGTTTTGAGCCAGTAAGTTTGTGGTAATTCATTTTAATAGCAATTAGAAACTAACACATACATTATGAGGAATTAACAATCACATCCCTTCTTTCTGCATCAGTGATCTGGTAGTATCTAATAACTGAAACTTGAATTGTGTTATGGAGAGATTTATGTCACTTTAGTAATTAATCTACAATAACTGGAATTTGTTCATATCTGAATCACATAAATCACATCTGTTCACTTTATGCACAGAGAGCAGAATACACAGTTATGCTGACTCCTGTCTCCCAGGCATGAAACCCTGTGGCATTTAAACAAACTGGATCTGGAAATTGGCTAATAAAGATGAAAGTGTTCCAGAGAAATGAAAGCGACAATGGGAGAGAACCTCAAATTGAACATAAATAGAATTATGCTCAGCTAGGGGAACTAGTTGTGAGAAGGCCGACACTGCTGTTTTTAGGAACCTCTAAATGTACAACCTGAAAGACTGAGTGAAATTATCAGCATAGATGAGGAAAATGGTTGTGAACTAAAGGACAAAGGTGTCTCAGCAGAAGTGATGCCAGCAAAAATTATACATTAATCTATAAACCACTGTAGTTCCAAAATCTAAAATAGGATTTTTAAAAAGGTATCCTAAAACTCATCTGGAAAAAAAAATGCCAATATCAATCAAACTTGAAAAAGAATAAAGATTTGAATCAGATATTAGGAGTTATTATAAAGTTATAATAATTTAAACTTGATAAGGGCATAAAAATAGACAAATTGGTCACTAGAACAGACTAAAGAATTTAGAAAACATCTGGGCACAGTGGTGCATGCCTGTAATCTCAGGAGGCTGAGACAGGAGGATTATGAATTCAAAGCCAGCCTCAGCAACAGTGAGGCACTAAGCAACTCAGTGAGACCCTGTATCTAAATAAAATACAAAATTGGGCTGGGGATGTATCTCAGTGGTTAAATGGCTCTGAATTCAATCCTTGGTACGTGCCTTCCCCCCAAAAAATTTAGAAAACAGATTTACACATATGAGAAATGATTAAAATGCCATTTCAAATTAGTGTTGGAAAGACATTAAGTATAATGTTATATATTTCTAAAACTATGGATCCATATTTCAAATTCACTGAAAAAGAAGGCATGAAAACAAGCACATTCCCAATAGATATACATACACACAAAAACCACCACTACCTGAGAATAAACTAAGGAAGTGTCTATTAAGGTCATTTGCTCATTTTTATAATGAAAATTTACAACATTGAAAGTAAATAAGTTATCAGAATACATTTAAGACTTTACAGAAGAAACAGCCTTCTTTTAAACAAAGTTCAAAAGTCAGCAACTTTAACTACATTAAAAAGAAAAATTCTCAGTATGAAAAAGTGACATTGTCAATAGTTAAGTCATAAAAGACACTGAACAGTGTAACCTTAGGATCAGGACGTGATAGGTAATCCGAGGACAAAAGACACACCACGTGTCCCTCAGCACCTAAGGTGCTCAAGGCTCAGAACAGCCAGCAACTGTTTGTTACAAAGGGAAAAAGGGAAGATATACTAAAGAGAAGAGATAGAGTCTAAAACATACAAGAGATCAATGAAACAAAGGGTTGGTTATTTAAAAAGACAGACTTGACAAACCTGTGGCGAGGGGCAGGGGAAGAGAGAAGACTGAAATAAATGAAATAAAAAAATATGAAAAGGAGCTTTCACAACAGAAATACAATTATTAGGGATTTTTGAAAAACTATATGCTAAAAATTGGAAAATCTAGAAGAAATGAACAAATTTCTGAACACACATGACTAATCAAAATTGAACCAAGAGGATATAAAAACATCTGAATAGACCAATAGCAAGTAATGAGTTGAGTCAGTTAATAAAAAGTCTCTCAGCAAGGGAAAGCCCAGGACCAGATGGCTGCACTGCTGCATTTCACCACAATTTAGCACAAATGCCTCTCAAACTTTAATAGAACTGAAAGAGAGGGAACCCTTCCAAACTCATTCTATGAGGCGAGCATTTCATTATAATGAAATACCTTCTCACCTCAGGCAACATGTGATTACCAAAAAAAAAAAAAAAAAAAAATAGAAGATAAAGAAAAATCCCCAAATAACAATGCTGGCCTTGTCATCCAAACCTGACAAGGACAAAACAAAAAGGAAAATATAGACTAGTATTCTTGATGAACATAGATGAAAAATTCTCACAAAGTACTAGCAAATCAAATTGAACAGCACATCAACAAGATCCTATTCCATGGTCAGGTTGGTTTCATTCCATGATGCAAGGGTAGTTCAACACACACAAACATTAACTGTAAGACATCACATAAAAGAGAATGAAGGACAAAACATATGATCATCTCAGTAGATTCAGAAAAAACATTTGATAGAATTCAACATCCCTTTAAGAGTATAGCCTTGGACAAACTTAAGTATGGAAGGATCATGACTCAGTATAATAAAGGCTATCCACAAAGACTCACACTGAATGGGGGAAAACCACACACATTTCCCCCAAGGGTGTCCACTTTCACTGTTCTTATTCAATATTGCCAGGTTTCTGTTCTCGTGACTAAAAGGCTCAGGGGTCACTCCAGTTGAACTGGGCTGACTGGGCTGCACTAAATAACCACACAAGAGACACAAATACCTTTTTCTTTGGGGTCACTGTGACAGCTCCTCTGCCCTTAAGGGTCCGCAGGAAGAGAGCGAGAGAGCACACGCTGACCCTTTTATTGAGGAGAAGCTATTCGAATGAGGCAAGGGGTCAGGTTTCAGGAAGCTGAGTCTATCTTCATGATGTCCACTGTCAGCAGGTTGACTGACACCTGGGTAGGCCACCAAGGGCACAGTAAGAGAAGGGGACACACACACAAGGCACTTCCATGGAAGATTCTATCCTAAACAGGGCAAGGGGTTTATATTACAAAGGAGGTGAGTGTAGCTTCACCCTTGGGGCTGTAGCAAGACACACCCATGCACGAGACACCAACCCTCAAACCCAAGAAACGTGGGGAAAGCTCTGCCACATTTCTGTGACTGAGTGCCTCAGCACCCAGCTGGGGAGTGTGACTCGGTCAAGTGTAAGGTTGGTCTCCTACACAATATAGCACCAGAAGTTTCAGTCAGAATAGTCAGACAAGAGAAAGAAAGACAAATAAGGAGGAAGTAAAATAATCCATTTGCAGATGATATGATTCTATACATAGAAAAACTTAAAAAAATGATTAGACTATTAGAAATACAGTAATGCAGCAGGGTACAAAACCAACATGAAAAGTCAGATTTTCTATACACCAATAATGAATTTGAAGGGGCACCCCCTTTCTCCACAGAAAAGCCCTCTTCACCATGGCTGATTTTAGGACTGTCAGCAAAAGAGTCTCTGCAAAAGAGTTCAATGTAGATAAACTTCCTATTTTTGTGTCGCACTGTTTTACTTGGCCAAGAAGATACCAGCACTCCAGGTGCTGGACACCCCCTTACTAGTTTTTCACAAACGTATCCAGTATAGTAGTTTGTGGAAATGTGCAAACAAGGCCTCTGACCTTAAGTTGGGCTTCACAGAGATGTTTATAATTTTAAGATAGGTTATAATTGGGCTGCATGATAATAGCTGGCAGGGGGAGGAAATAAAAGGGGAGAAGAAGCTCTCCCCTTCTCAGGTGTTGTCCTTGAAGGGTTAATTTGCCCAGAACAGTGAAAGAAAAAGCTGCTTTTATGTGAACTTCTGCAGACTGTGAACTTCTGAGCCCCTCCCCTTACATGCTGGGTATAAAACTCGGGGTTCAGGGGATTGATTGATTACAACAAAAGCTGTGCCCTCTGAACTTGGCTGCAGCCAAATAAAACTATTTCCTGCTGTCTTCAGTGCCTTGTCTCGTTTTTCCCTGAAACAAATTTGTTGAGAAAGAAGGCATGAAAGCAAGCGCATTCCCAATAGATAGACATACACACAACAACCACCACTACCTGAGAATAAACTAAGGAAGTGTCTATTAAGGTCATTTGCTCATTTTTATAATGAAAATTTACAACAAAAACTACAAAGCACTGAAGAAAGTAATTGAAGAAGACACTGAAAGGTCAAAAGACCTCCCTCCATGGATTGGAAGAATTAATATTGTTAAAATGTCCATGCTACTCAAAGAGTTCTATAGCAAAGAAATAAATCATACCCATGAGAATATAAATTACATTCTTCACAGAACTAGAAACAACCTAAAGTTAATATAGAAGCACAAAAGACTCCCAATAGTCAAAGCAATCCTGAGCAAAACAAACAAAGTTGGAGATCTCACAAAGCCTGATTTACTGAAGAGCTAAGTATCCCCAACAGCCTGGAACTGGTATAAGAACAGACTAATGGAAGGACTCAGATATCACCTAGTCAGAATCCTGCATCTCTGAGAGTGTGAGAAGACCCCTATACAGCTGCTTTTCACAGAAATCACCAGCACTGTGACCCCGCAAGGCCCAAGCCTCAGCGTTCCAGCAGGACTCCGGACTCCTGGCTCCCGACAACCAAAGCCCAAAGTGCCAGCCAACGCAGGGCTAGGGAGGGCCTTAGCAGAGTCACCTATCAGCACTCTGCAGAACTCCCAGACTTGGCTCTGCTCACAGGCAGGTCACTCAGCTGCTACCTACCCCCAGCACAACACCATCGCCTGGCTCCCCCCAGCTCACCAGACACCCCGGCCTTGGGAGAAGACTGCCTCCATCTTGGCTCACCTTTCTCACCATATTTGGTGAGGGCAGCTCCCAGATCGCATCTTCAGCTGGCCTGGTACCAGGTTTCCACCTTCCCCTCTCCCCTGCAGCGGTTATCCAATACAGTAACAGTCCAACTCAAAACAACTCTCAGTTGGACAGGTGTGCAGTGCCACCAGGGCGCTGCCCACGGGAGCCCTGGTGTGAGAGCTTCCTCAGTTGGGAGCTGCTAAGGGAGAGGCAGACGGGGCTTAAGTGTGGAGCCTAACAGAGAGACCTGGAGCTGGGAAATCTCCAAGCAAGGGAGGGAGATAGTACCCAGCGCTCAAGTCATATGATGAACGATTACAGAAAGAGACTCGTGAGGTGCAGTCTCCCTGCAGGGACTGGCGGGTGGCACTCCCTGCTTCCAGGGTCCCTCACTAGGACCAGCCTTCCCACCCTGGCTACCTACCTCCACCATCCTGAGGGTGCTGAGAGCCTAGCCGAGTCCAAATGACGCTAGGCATTTTTGCCAGAACGGAGTGGTTGAGAGGTGGCCAGCAAGCCATTGAGATGATAATGGTTATATTAATCTGTGTAAATTAGACCCCTGCTGTCTGCCTCGGCCTGCTACTTTGGAGTTCTCATGGGGATTCCCGGAGAGTTCCCATTGGTTGGGGAAGTACCGGAGGTGGGATTTCCGGTTGGTATGGGGTGTGTCCAGAGAGGAACCGGGTGCATGGCTTTTGGGAGAGTTCCCGGGGAGCGGGTGTGGAATGTGCTGGTGGAGTTCAGAAATAAAGTTTATTCCTGCTTCAGTGGCTCGTGATTTGTGCCCAACCAGACTGCGGCATGAGGGCGGAAACACCAGCTTACAACAGACGACCCCACCTATTGGATGAGAAGAGAAGCAGGAAAGATACGATCACTAAAGCTAGCTACAACACTGGTTTCTACCTTCCAGTATTTTTTTTCTTCTTCTTTTTCTTCTCTCCCTCTATCCTCCAGACCTCATATCCCCAACATATGTGAAACCAAGAACTTTGCATGAAATAGAATTCTGAGGACTGAGTCATCTGAATAATATAAGATAGAGGTGTTGTCTATGCCCTAATTTTTTTCTTCTCTTTTTCTTTCTCCCTCCAAATTTTACTATTTTTACAACCTGTATTTTTCTAAATACATGTGTTTTTGTTTTATGTTCTCTACTATCTTCCCACATACTTGTCTACCCTAAATTACTTCCTATCTATTCTCTTGCTACTAACCCTCTTCATTAGATATCTCTTTCACGCTTCCTAAGATATATTAACTCTATGTCCTCACCTCCTGCTGAGAGCCATAGCCAAGTAGGAATGATGCATGGCATTTTTGGTTGAAAGGTGGCTCCAGCAAGCCATTGAGATGATAATGATTATGTTAAGATGTGCATTCAATTGGAGATTAGACCCCTGCTCTCCACCTCAGCCTGCTACTTTGGAGCTCTCTTGGGACTCCCAGAGAGTTCCCATTGGTTGGGGAAGTGCGGTAGGAGGGAATTCCGGAGGAGGAATTTTGGATTGGGGTAGTGTATCCCAGGAGAAGGCCGCGTGTGTGGCATTCGCAGGAGTTTTGTAAATAAGGTTTGTTCCTGCTTGAGTGGCTTGTGATTTTGTGCCCAATCAGACTGCGGCATTTGGCGGCCCATGGGGGGAACGCCTGAAGCTAGGAGGTAAGTGAAATTGCTCGCCCTGAGGGAGGGCGAGAGAATGGGTGACCATTTCAAAAAACACTGTGTTCTTGTTTTGATTTGTTTTGTTTTTGTTTCAAGCTGCCTATTCCTAGAACTTTCTCAGGCAAACTGGGAAAAATGGTTGGCTCAAGGTTTGAAGTTTTTCGGCCCTGAGGAAGAGATAGAAATAGACCACGAAAATACATTTCAAGATAATAGGAAAATTGATACAACGATTTTTTGTTCCATTTTTGTTTCATTCTGTTTTGGTTTTGTTTTGTGTTGGGTTGCGTTATCTTTATAGTAGATTAGAAATTAGTAAAAAACAAACTGAAAGAGTGTTAAGTAAATTTTAGAGGTTCAGACCATGGAGAAAGACATTTTAGATCAAGTAAAAGAGAAGGTCTCTCAAGCTAGTCAGACAGACGAAGAAAATTTAAAGAGGAAGAACTATCAGGGAAACAGTTACAACAGGAGGCTGCTACTAACACCTTTCTATCACCAGAGGGCATAAGTGTCCAACCAACAGCTCCACCTATAGAGACAACATATCCTATGGGACCCCCAACCCCCATAGTTGATAGATGGGATCCTGAGACACGACCTCAAAGATTAGCATGCCCTGTACTTGAGCAAGCAGGAGGGCAGCGAATTCACCATGCTTTAAATTTAAAAACAGTGAAGCAGCTAAAAGAGGCTGTAACAACCTATGGTCCCCAAGCACCCTTCATTATAAGCTTGGTCGAATCCATTACCAACTTGGACATGATGCCAGCAGATTGGGCTAGCATGTGTAAATCTGTGCTAAATGGAGGACAATATTTGTCATGGAAGGTTGCCAATGAGGAATTTTGCACGGAGACAGCTAGGTGAAATGCAGCAGCCGGTTACCCTCAAAGAAATCTAGAGATGTTGTTAGGAAAAGGACCTTATGAGGGTCAATGGCAACAAATTGAATATGATCCTGCAATATATGCACAAATTGCTGCAGACACAGTAGGGGCATGGAAGACTTTACAAGGACATGGAGATTTACAAGGAAAATTATCTAAGGTAATACAGAGAACTAATGAACCTTACGCTGAATTTGTAGATAGGCTTATTCAAACAGCTACCAGAGTTTTTGGGGATACAGAACAAGCAATGCCATTAATAAAACAACTGGCTTATGAGCAAGCGAATCGTTGGTTCAGAGAGGTCATTAGACCATGGAAACATGGAGATTTAAACACATATTAAATTATGTAAGACATTAATGAACAAGGGCAAGACTTGGCAGCTGCAGTACAACAGGCTTTAGATGCCAGGCCAAAAACATGCTACAATTGTGAACAAACAGGACATTTTAAAAGGAGTTGCCCCATAGGAGGAAGGTTTAACAAAGCTAGGTATCAAAGGAGTAGAATACCGGGTATTTGCCCACGATGCCGTAGAGGGAGACATTGGGCTAATGAATGCCATTCTCAAACCACCATAGTGGGTACTCCCTTATCAAAAAATGAACAAGGACCAGGTGTTTACCCACAATATTGTGGAGAAAGGCATCAGGCTCCATTGCCAAAAAACGGACTGGGGGCCCAAAACCACAAATATACGGGGCAATGGAGGAACCCAGCAACACCATCAGGGTAGTGCCCAGGACACATTGTCCATTAAATCCCTCATCAGACAAACCAGAGGGAGCGCAAGGTTGGACATCTGCGCCTCCGCCAGAGCAGTACTAACTCCAGAGATGGGAGTTCAAATCATTCACTCAGGAGTAAAAGGACCTCTTCCCCAAGGAACAGTAGGCTTATTATTGGGACGCAGTTTTTCTACACTAAAAGGATTTATGATAAGTCCTGGGGTAATTGATCCGATTATGTAGGTGAAATAAAAATTATAGCTAGTTCTCCAAGAGGTATATCAGTAATTTCACCAGGAGATAGAATATCACAGTTACTAATAATACCCAGCCTGCATGATAAATTTTCCAGTTGTACTGTAGAAAGAGGTTCCAGGGGATTAGGCTCCACAGGTGTAGATTGGGCCATGCTGTCTTTAAATTTAGATTCTCACCCCATGCTAAAACTAAATATTCAAGGACATGGATTTAATGGGCTACTTGATACAGGTGCAGACCTTAGCATCATCTCTCGTCAAGAATGGCCAAAACATTGGCCATTACAACAAGCCACTCAAAGGCTTCGAGGCCTAGGAGTGGCAACTAATCCCCATAGAAGAGCAATGGTATTAGATTGGAAGGATCCTGAAGGATGTGAAGGAACTATACAGCCCTATGTATTGGATCATCTTCCTATAAATTTATGGGGATGAGATGCCCTAGATCAATTAGGTTTGACATTAACAAATAACATCAATCCAAATGCGCCCACTATTAGGGCTAGACAAGGTTTCAGGAAAGAAAAAAGATTAGGAGAACAAGAACAAGGTATAGCAGCACCAATTCAAATAGATCAAGGAATAAATAGACATGGATTGGGTTTTCAGAAGGGGTCACTGAGGCAATAAAAATTACTTGGAAATCAGAAAGACCAGTATGGGTTCCTCAGTGGCCCCTGACTAAAGAAAAGATACAAGTAGCTCGTGACCTGGTCAAACAACAATTAGCGGAGGGACATATACAACCTTCCATATCTCCCCATAATACTCCCATTTTTGTCATCAAAAAGAAATCTGGTAAATGGAGATTACTGCAAGATTTAAGAGCCATTAATAATAAGATGGTTATTATGGGATCTGCTCAATCAGGGATTCCTAAATTGTCTGCTTTGCCAAAAACCTGGTATATTTTAGCTATAGATATTAAAGATTGGTTTTTTTCAATTGCAATTCATCCTGAGGATAGTTCACGTTTTGCATTTACTATCCCTGCACTGAATCATGAAGGTCCTGATCAGAGATATGAATGGAAAGTACTCCCTCAAGGGATGGCTAACAGCCCAACTATGTGTCAAATTTATGTTAACAAAGCAATCCAGCCACTTAGAAATCAAAATCCTGAACTACAAATATTTCACTATATGGATACACACAAAGATAAAAACACATTGCTAGAATGTTATGCCACACTTACAAACTTATTAAAAATTATAATCTAGAGATAGCAATAGATAAAGTACAATTAAATTTTCCAATTAATTATTTAGGAGTTCTATTATCCTCAACCATGGTCCATCCACCAAAAATTCAAATACGAGTAGATCAACTCAAATCACTTAACGACTTTCAAAAGTTATTAGGAGACATAAATTGGGTAAGGCCTTATATAGGCATACCAACAGGAGAGTTGGGACCTTTAATTGATATCCTAAAAGGTCCATCAGATCCAAATTCACCCCGAATGTTAACGCCTGAAGCAAGAAAGGCATTAAAAATCATTGAAACATATATGGAAAATATGCATTTGAATACAATTGATATAAGTTTGCCTTTATTATTTATTGTACAACCAATAAAACATATTCCCACAGGAGTATTTTGGCAAGAAGTTCCATTATTATGGATACATTTATCTTATTCTCCTAACACTATTCTTACTAGGTATCCTGAGGCTGTAGGACAATTAATACTCAAAGGAATAAAAGCAGCAAATGGAGTGTTTGGAATTTCTCCCAATAAAATTGTTACTCCATATACTATGGATCAAATTAATGAGTTAGATAATGAGTTAAATACTTGGGCAATAATCATGTGCAAATCTAATGTTTCATTTGATAACTGCTTATCATCTAATCCTTTATTGTCTTTTTGGTCATTGCATCCTGCAATTTTTCCAAAAATGATAAGAAAAACACCTATCATGAATGCTCCAAATATATTCACTGATGGGTCAAATAATGGTACAGCAGCAATAGTTGCACCTGATCAAACTTTTACATTTTTAGTACCCAAACAATCAGCTCAAAAGGTGGAGTTTAATGCAGTATTACAAGCTTTTGTAATGTTTAAAGATTCTGTATTTAATTTATTTTCCGATAGTCAGTATATAGTTAATGCTATAGTATCCCTTGAAGATGCTGGTAGGATTTCCCCTTCCTCCACTGTTTTCTCTTTGCTTTCTACTATACAAAGTCTAATCTGGGACAGAAAAGATCCATTCTTTTTAGGACATATCAGGGCACATACGGATTGCCTGGAGCCCTTAGTTTGGGCAATGATTTAGCAGATAAAACTACACATGACATACATATTTTCTCTACACTAGAAGAAGCTACAAATTTTCATAAAAAGTTCCATGTCAATGCTAATACTTTACAAAAGTGTTTAAAAATAATTAAGGAACAAGCTAGACAAATAATAAAACAATGTCAAAATTGTGTGACCTTTTTACCACAAGTTAATCTTGGAGTCAATCCTAGAGGACTGATACCTAACCATATTTGGCAGATGGACGTCACACACTTGCCAGAATTTGGAAAATTAAAATATTTGCATGTTACAGTTGATACTTCTTCCGGATTTTTGATGGGATCCCTTCATGCTGGAGAAAAAACTAAAGATATTATAGATCATTGCTTACAAAATTTTGCCACTGTGGGCGTTCCAAAACAGTTAAAAACGGATAATGGTCCTGGTTATACTTTCACCTCCTTTAAACAATTTTGCTCATCATTTGGCATTACTCATGTAACAGGAATCCCATACAATTCACAGGGACAAGGCACAGTTGAAAGAGCTCATCAAACTATTAAAATGTACTTATTAAAGCAAAAATAGGGAATTGGAAAGGGGCATATATCCCCCAAAGATAAACTTAAAATAACCGTTTTTACTCTAAACTTTTAAAATTTGGATTCATCAGAACTTAGTGCTGCAGAAGGCATATGTATCCAAAAAATGTACATAAGCCTAAGGTACTTTGGAAGGATATTCTAACAGGACAATGGAAAGGATGACCCAGTGATTGTCTGGAGTCGGGGTTCTGTTTGTGTGTTTCCACAGGGAGAACAGCAGCTGATTTGGATTCCAGAGAGTCTAACTAAAGTGATTTCTACAGACCAAAAAGAAGATGATTTGACTCAAATCCATAACAGCTGATATCCAGAGCTCCAGCTTGGCTATTCTTACATCTGCGACAGTGATTAACCAGGATGCTTTTTTCAATATCTATTTTATTGTTGCCCTTTTCCACATCATAAAGTTCTATTTTATTTTTTTGAGCTCATATAGACCTAGGTTAACGTTTTTCTGATCAGTTTTATTTTTTGACTGTGGAGTTTTTTAAACATTGCAATGGAGATTTCACCTGTGTAAGCTACAAGGCCTTTTGTCTTATGTGTTGTATGTTTGTGTGCACACTTGTGTTTTGTGTTGTATGTCTGCATGTGCGTATGTCCATAGATCATATATGAGGCGTGCTCATGAAAAAATGGATCCAAATATTTTTATTATTCACCTGATTTAAATGGTTTAATTTAAATTGGGTAAACAGCTGTTGAGGATTGTTTTAAATGTGAACAAATAAGGAGGTTAACATATCTGTTTGTTTACTTTCACCTTTCCTTTTCATTATATTTAATAATTCTGTTCAGGATAATGTAAATTGTTCAGAAAAGTGTTTTCTTAGTACCTGTTGGAATGTTACATATATTTTTTTTTTTTTAGCCATCATTGCCAGAATTCCTATCTCCATCCCAGGGCTGGTGAAGACAAAGATAAAACCAAACTACAGCTTCTTTGATATCTATCACAGTAAACTGTATAAACTGATGCATCAATGAATAATAACACGTAATGCTCAATCAAGGAGTCTATTTACTTTGGGAGGAAATGGACATATTGATAGATTCCTCCGCTTTGAACTGCTTGCAGAACTTGCCTGGACTATGTATCACTTGTATACATTGTGAACTATCTGTTGGTACAGTGAATTGTGGTAGTGCTGGTGTATCTTTGCTGATGGTGTCACTGGTGATACAATTTTTTCAAAGGAGCCGTCAATTGGCTTGGTGTCATGGCATTTCTATATCCTCCTCCCTTCTACTAGTGATGGTCTAAAATTTGGGGGCCAACAGAGGTGAGGCAAAGAACCTCACCCCCCCCACACTGTTGCAAAGGCCTATCCACAAGTATGGCTGTATGCTGGACTGGTAGTCAGTGACGGGTATGATCCAATTGCAGTGGTACCAACCTAAGACAGGAGGCTGACGCCTAGAGGTCAACTCATCTGATGACGGGTAAGAACCATATGTTGTATTGGACAACCTAAGGCAGGCACGGTCCCTATGTCACATTGCTTGTTGTTTAATTAAACAGAAGGGGGGAGATGTTGAGAACCATAGCCAAGTAGGAATAACGCATGGCATTTTTGGTTGAAAGGTGACGCCAGCAAGCCATTGAGATAATAATGATTATGTTAAGATGTGCATTCAATTGGAGATTAGACCCCTGCTGTCCACCTCGCCCTGCTACTTTGGAGCTCTCGTGGGACTCCCAGAGAGTTCCCATTGGTTGGGGAAGTGCGGTGGGAGGGAATTCCGGAGGGGGGATTTCGGATTGGGGTAGTGTGTCCTGGGAGATGGCCACGTGCGTGGCATTCGCCGGAGTTTTGGAAATAAAGTTTGTTCCTGCTTGATTGGCTCGTGATTTTGTACCCAGCCAGACTGCGGCAACCCTCCTCAGCATATCATCCTATGCTCCACCCCTAGCTCATGGTCCACCATCAGAACTGTAAACCCTTCTACAAAACTACTGACTATATTATAGATAGTAAGTGAATAGTAATTGAATCCAACATTTCTCTACATTGAGACTAAACTGTTAACGTCTTAATAACAACAAATTGTTCTTAGGTGGTATATTGTTGATTTTGGGATCTGTTAACCTTGTCCTTCCCCACAAAGGAGAGGTCTTGGAACCTACAAGAGTACTACAAACCTACAGGGTAAAAACAATAATACCCTAGACCCACAGAGCAGGAAAGGAAGACACATGAGCAACATGAAAAGGCAAGGGAAGAAAGTGCCGTAAACAAATCAAGACACCACATTATTGGGATCTTTGGCAGCCGCAGCAGAAGAAATTACAGAGAAGGATTTCAGGATGTACATGGTTAAAATGTTCTGTGAACTCAGGGAAGATATAAAAGAGCAAATACAGGCAGTGAAAGATCACTTCGACAAGGATCTACATAAACAAATACAGGAAGCAAAAGATCACCTCAACAGGGAGATAGAGATTCTTAAAAAACAACAAAACAAAACAAACAGAAATTCTTGAAATGCAAGAAATAATAAACCACATTAAAAGCTTAAATGAAAGCATCACCAACAGAGTAGGCCACTTGGAAGATAGGACATCAGACAATGAAGACAAAATATATAATCTTGAAAAGAACATTGACCACACAGTGATAATGGTAAAAAACCATGAGCAGAACATTTAAGAAATATGGGATAGAATAAAAAGACCAAATTTAAGAGTTATTGGGATAGAGGAAGGTATAGAGGTCCAAACCAAAGGAATAAACAATTTATTTAATGAAATAATGTCAGAAAATTTTACAAACATGAAGAATGAATTGGAAATCCAAATTCAAGAAGCCTACAGGACTCTGAATGCACAAAATCACAGCAGATCTACACCAAGGCACATTATAATAAAAAAGCCCAACATACAGAAACAGGAGAGAATTTTAAAAGCCACAAGAGAAAGTAATCAGATTACATATAGAGAAAAACCAATTAGGATAACAGAAGATTTTTCAACACAGACCTTGAAAGCTAGAAGATCCTGGAACAACATATATCAAGCTCTGAGAGAAAATGGATGCCAATCAAGAATCTTGTATCCAGCAAAGTGAAGATTTAGATTTGATGATGAAATAAAAACCTTCTATGATAAAGAGCTTCCTAGTGGAACAGAACAGGGAACCCAGGAATAAGCCCACGCATCTACAACCAACTGATTCTTGACAAATGCACCAATGACATACTAAGAAACAACAGCCTCTTACATGAGGTGGTGCCAGGAAAATCAAATATCTGTGTGCAGTGAAACTCGGCCCCTATTTCTCACCCTGTACAAGAAGATCAACTCAAAATGGATCAAAGACCCTAATGTAGGACTTGAAACCCTGAAACTATTTGAGAATCACTTAACACATTGGTACAGGCAATGATTTTCCAGACAGGACTTCAAAAGTACAGGAAACAAAAGTAGAAAATTGGATACATGGGATCACATCAAACTAAAAGTCTGCACAGCAAAGGGAGTAATCAACAGAATGAAGAGACAATGTACAGAATGGGAGAAAATCCTTCTAGTTATTCATCTGACAGGGTTAATATTGAGAATATATAAAAAACTTAATAAAAAATAATTCAATTTTCAAATGGGCAAATGATCTGAATAGACAATTCTCAAAAGAAGACATACAAATGACCTATCATATGAAAAAATACTCAATATAATTAGCTATCCAAATTGAAATTATAATGAAATACCTTCTCACTTCAGTTAACTTGGTGATGACCAAAAAAATAGAAGATAAAAAAAATCCCCAAATAACAAATTCTGGCAAGGAAATAGAGAACTTTTATGCACCGTCAGTGGGGATGGAAAACACTACAGAGGTTCTTTAAAGTATATCTAGCATATTATCCAGGTATTCCACTCCTGAGTATATACTCTAAGGAATTAGTCGGTATAGAGGTACCTGCATACCCATGTTGTGGCACCACTGACAACAGCTAACATAGGGAATCAGCCTAGATGCCCATCAACAGGTGAATAGATACTGAAAATATGGCGTATATGCACAATGAAGTGTTTGGCCATAAAGAAAAATGAAATTTTGTCATTTGTAGTAAAACAGATGGAGTTCATCATGTTAAGTGAAGTAAGTTAGACACAAAAAGACGAATATCACATTTTCTATCTCAGGAGTGGAAACTACAAATCAAATCAAACTAAAAAGGGATTAACAATTACTAGGGACTGAGAAGTGTGCCTGGGATGGGGTGGGGAGAAAAGGATCTATACATGCTGTATGCATTTGTGGAAAAATCACAGGGAATCTTATTAATATGTACCATTAATGTATTAAAAATATGAAGTCTGAAACAAAAAATTAAAAGAATAAGCAACATTAATTTCCAGAGTTTCAATAAAAAGCAGTTATAGTTACATGACCTATCACTCCATCTTTAATATTTTTTTAGATGTTGATGGACTTTCTTTTATTCATTTATTTATATGCAGTGCTAAGAATTGAACCCAATGCCTCACACATGCTAGGCAAGTGCTCTACCACTGAGCCACAACCCCAGCCCCATCACTCCATCTTTGATGTTTGCTGATCATGGTTCCGTCTCACCCCGCCATCATCCCCTTCTGCCCCGTACTTGGGTAAACAGAGAAGAAAGCCTGGACTCTCCCTTCTTTGGCACCAGTGGGAATTTCAAACCACACAAGCCCCTGGCCACAAACCCTGGTGTGCCACAATAAAACCCTCCAGCCAGTCTCCTTTCCTTGTCCTCCCAAGCTGCCTGCTGGCTAGAAAGTTTCAAATTTTCTTGGGGTCTGTGTAGTGCCATAAGTCTCAATATCCAAAACCAAATTTTGTAGTCGGTGGGGTGGCCCTATCTTTCCATAGTGGACCTTGACCCAGCTGTTCAGAAAAAAAAGTTAAACTATGAAGAAAGTTATAGAAAGGGAATTAAAAATGTTTAGTTAAACATTAAAAGGTGTTTAATGTCACTAGTATTCAGAAAATCCCAACTAAAATAACAAGATGCTATTTCATCTTTCATATTGTGAGAAAAAATATACACTAATGTTTAAGAATAGTTAAGATAAAACAGTCATTCTTATTCCCTACTGGACAACAGCAAGTTTAATTGGCAACATCTGTTTTAAGGGTTGAAACAAGCACGCCCTTGTCCACTTTGCATCTTTAAACCCTCGCACATCTGTAAAATGGTGTACAAATGTTCATGCAGTCTTATTTGTAATATTGAAAGACTAGAAAATATCCAACGTCTACTAGTTCAGGAATGGTAACAGATTATGATTTGACACCATGGAATAATATAAATAAGAAAAATGAATTTTGAGTACTGACGCGAGCAGATAGCCTAAGACACAGCAGGTACATGAACAAGAATGCTGCAACACAGAAAATGTTTGGAAGGAAACAGCAAATAACCCATTACCTTGGAGAAGGGGAGGAGGAGACTAAGAGAAACACTCACTTTACTTGTTTCAATTTATTATGTGGCTGTTACAAATGTTCACTCATGGATTATTTGTGTATTTAAGATACATTTAAAAAATATTTAAATAATGGCTGGATTCCCAAACCAGCTCACAAAACCATTTTTAAGCCTTAAGCAGTTAAACATTTGCTATGAAAGACAGAAGACAGTGTCACTGAAGTGTGAGTAACACAACAGAATGGAAAATATTTTTATTGATATAGTTTTATTTTGAAATAATTTCAAACTTAAATGTTTCAAGAATAGTACAAAGAATCCCAGTCAAGTGGGAATCAAACTCAAGATTTGTTAATTGTTCCAATTCTGTCATGTATAGCAAAACGGCCCAATTCAAGATCACATATTGCATGCAATTATGTTTCTCATCTTCTTAAATCCGGAGTATTCATCTTTCCTTGATTTTTATGACATTGAACATTTTTAATACAAGGCAGTCATTTTGTAGAATGTTACTCAATTAAGTTTCATGTCTTATTTCCTCAGAATTAGACCAACTTTATGATTTTTGCAGGAATATTGCAGCGGTGATGCTGTGTTCTTCTCACAGGCAGAACATGATGTTGATCTGTCTTAATTAAAGATAGTAGGATTTTCATGGCTTGGTTAACCTGGTGTCTGCCAGGTTTCTTTAGTGTAAAGTTACATTTTTCTTTATCATTAACAAATATTATTTTAGAGGATGCTTTGGGACTTCAAATTATCCTATTCTTCCACCCTCTTTCCTCCACTAGTTTTAGCATCTACTGGTATTTGTTGTCCAAATTATTACTCCATTCGTTATCAAATGGTAATTTAAAAATTACATTGACATTTATTTGTTGATATTCTAAGAATGAGATTTCCCTTCTCCCTACTTATTAATATATCAGTGTGGATTCATGGGTACCTATTCTACTTAATTACTATCATTGCTTTTGATGCTCAAATTACCCTTGACTTGGTCTGTGTAGGCCCTTTCAAGTAGGCTTCTCTTTTTGATGTTCCCATTTTTTGTCAAATACTTAATTTTTCTGGCACAGAAGTATGTCCAAACATTGAGATCAGCCATTTCTTCAAGGAGCTCCAGTTTGTTTAGCAGGTAAGAGTATACGAAATCAAAATCTAGGCAATAGTTGTGCTCTTTGCTTCCCAGGCTATGCGTTGCTCCTAGTCTACTCATTGTTTAGAATTAGGAAATATATATGTACAAGACACACGCACACATACTGCTCCACATGTATATTTGTAAACTATGTAAGTATATCTACATCTGTATCTACCTATATAAAGATATACACACACACACACATACACATAATTCACACAGATGTCTCCAATTCCAATTCAGTACTACAGGGTTATTCCAGCTTTGTTTCCAAAAAGTTTTATTATTTTTAATTAACTATATATATGTATATATATTTATGGGATACAGTTGGATGTTTTAATACATATGCATTATGGAATGATGAAATCAGGCTAATTAGCATGGCTATCACTAAACTGTCACTTCTTGGTGGTGAGAACATTTAAAAATCTCCTCCAGGTCTTTAAAATATACAACACATTAGAATCAACTTTAATCACTTTGCTGTGCAATAGAACTTATAAGAGGTCTAGCTTTCCATTTTAATTTTATTTCCTTCTCTATTCTCCATCAGCAAGAAACCTGGCCCCCATACCTGTAATATCTTTACTTAATTGCTCAGTCCTTCGTATAAACCCATCTCTTCGCCTCCCTGTGCAGTCTTCTGCCCTGCCTCTGTGCGGGCCTCACCCCTACATTACTGCCCTCCTAAAAGACTGTCCTCTCTGTTCCTCTCACCTTGCCCTGGCATCAGTTGTTGTAGCAGGCTGTTAGCAACGTGCCAGCCCCACCCTGTGTTGTAGACTTTTGAATTGAATGAATGGAAGGAGAGGGGTGGAGTCTGGCAGTTAAAGGAGGAAGGACGAGGGAAGGATGAAGGAAGTAAATCAGTATTTCAAAGATTGAATGTAGGTTTGTGAAGCCTGCGTGATTGTAATTGAAAGATGAGGAACTAAATTGGTCCTTTTTGAGAAAACTCTGAAAGGAAGACTAGTGTTTGTAGTTTAAAGGATCTGTCTTTATATTTCTTCTTTTAATTAAAAACTTTTTTTAAAAAGATGGGTGGGGTGGTACACCCTATAGTCCCTGTAGAATCGGGAGGCTGCTGCAGGGAGATCTCGTAAATTTGAGGGCTATTTCAGCAATTTAATGAGGCCCTAACAACTTAGTGAGACCCCGCCTCAAAATAAACAAATAAAATGGGTTGGAGACTTAACTCAGAGTTAAAGTGTTCCTGGATTCAACCTTCAGCAGAAAACAAACAGAAACCTCCACTTTTTTTGGGGGGGTTGGTTGGTTACTTTTTCAATTTTTATATGGAAGCAATATAAAGAGGAAAATTGTGGTAGTGGGGAAAATTTCCTGAGACAAGTAGAAAGGATTTTGAAGAAAAAAGTTAGTGTGTTAAGGCTACAGTGTAAATATAAGGAAAATTCCAAAGAGGAACTAAGTAGCTGAGGAAAGCCAAAGGAGCAGGAGAGCACACTGGATTGCTGAGTCTGAATTTGAAGAATGCTCATCGTGACCACTAGGTGGCAGTAGACACCCATAACAACTTTTTGTTTGTTTGTTTTTGTTTTTGTTTTGTTTTGTTTTTTTCCTGTTGGAGCAGAAAAGAAGCCAGGAAGTTAAAGGTCTGCATGTTGAGTATGTAAGTATTTCTTACTTTACCTTTGTTTCTTATGCTGTACTAATACTAAATTTATTTTCACTTGTTGTCTCACCAGAGATGGAATTTATTCAAAATCCTCAAAAGTTTTTTTAAGTTTCCCAACAAAAAGTTGCACATCTCTCTAATTTGATTTTTAGACTTTTGGATTAATAAATTCTATTAAAATCTATAAGGTTTTGGGACCTGGATTTAGTTTTTTTTTCTTTCTCTTTTCCAGTTCAAATAAATATGCTCTTGTACTCACTTCCTACCTTTTAAAAACATTTATACTTTGCAAAACCATAGTTCAGTGTTCGCAAATGTCTTACCTTTGCTCATATTTAATCTTGGCAAAAATCACTAGTAGTGCATGACATCATGACATAAGAGAGCATCTATGTACAAACATATACAATTTTATTGATATCTCTACAGACTACAAGAATTTTAAGTATAGTCACAATTGCTGAGTGCAACAGAAAAATAGTAATTTGTCATTTTCTGAAAAGATGCAAAAATTCTGAAGATGAAAGATACATCAATGGTGTCATCTGTTTCTTATTTCCTAGAATAAAACATCACATAATTAAGTACTAAAAATTATAGGTTATTAGAGATTTTGATCCTGTGTACAATTGTCCAAAACCACCACCAAGTTTATTTTCTGGCTTTGCAGGTGAGAAGGGTGGGCCCAAACCAGAGGAGAAGCAGTGTTAGAGGAGATGACTCGGAATTTTTTCTCACTATGTGTTACTGCCCTTGATAGGCTGGGCTCTCCTTTTTGAATGTATAAGCGCTTTTGAGGCCACTGGAGGTCAGATAGTAAATTACAGGCATTCTTTTCCATTTAAATACATAATAACCAAGAAAATAAATCTAAGTGGCCCTGGGAGCTTTTGATTGAGACAACAATCAAGAAGGAAGAGTGGTTTTCCCTTTTTGTTTAAATCAAGTCCAAAAAAATATACCTATAACAGAACAGGTACCTGGTACCCATGTCTCCTCCAAAAGAAGAATGAATAATAAATTTGGACCCAATTTAGTAATGATTACTTTGAGAACTTCTATTGTCCAAACATTGAGAATCAGTTTTCCATTTAGCTTCACATGCTGTTTAATTTACCGTGATATTTCTGGTATCTTGTTTTGTCACATGTAGAAGACAATCAAAAACTTGGTATGTTTGAAGTGAAATAATTTATGGGCAAGTCACATATGAGAATATCATAGAATTATTAAGAGGTAATGGGGCACTGCCTAGTCAGAAATTCACACATACTTTTATTCTGTGAGAGGCACAGAAAAAGTATCAATCCAGTTAATATTGTATCTCTTACATCTGCTTTCCCAGACACTGGAAGGCTGGGACACTGGAAAAGGAAGTCGAACATGTCTTCCTTCGATGGTCATAATGTAGTAGTTAGCAACTGTGGCTGGACACTGGAACCACACTGGGTCTTTCAAAAATACTGATCTCTGGTTCCTACTCCAAGCAATTTTGATATAATTGGGAATTTTAAAATATCAAGTAATTGGGGCTGGGGATGTGGCTCAAGCGGTAGCGCGCTCGCCTGGCATGCGTGCGGCCCGGGTTCGGTCCTCAGCACCACATACAGACAAAGATGTTGTGTCCGCCAAGAACTGAAAAATAAATATTAAAATTCTCTATCTCTCTCTCTCTCCCTCCCTCCCTTCATCTCTCACTCTCTCTAAAAAAAAAAAAAAAAAAAAAAAATTATCAAGTAATTATTATGTACAGCCAAGTTTGAGGATCCTCCTCTAGATAAATATATAAATAAAGGTATTTGTCTGTGCTTCTGTTCCCCATCAAAGCCTCTCCCGCTTTCCTCAGGATCCATGTCCCTCCCCACACTCATGCACCACAATAGCACTTCCTCCTCCTTTTCCAAGTTAGACCTTACCTACCCTGAATTTCTTCCACTCAGGGCTATGTGGTTTGCAAATATGCATACTTAACTCATTCTGTTGACAATGATGCCCTCTGGAATGGTACATGTTAGAGATGGTGCTCAATCTAAGCTCATGACCACTATTTGTGACACTTAGAGCACTGTGCACATGAAATAGTACCCATCTAAAAATGGAGTTGGGTGATGAAGACAGGTGAAGAAGCTGTGAAGGCTATCACATTTCTCCTAATGCAGAGAGCAAGACCTGATATGGCCTGCTGACTCCTTTGGGCATTGTCCTCTCCGAATCAATGTGTTCAGGGCATAGTATTCTTTTTTCCTATGGGGCAGCTTGTGGTCATTTAGATATATTCTGGGTCGTCCCAATAATCCTAAACCAAAGAGATGATTTTTCATTTACTTTTCCAACCAGTTTCATTTTTTCCTCTGTCCAAACATTTTATGGTCAAATATGTTAAATAACTTACCTTAATCTTCTTCAACTAATTTCAGATCTATTCTTACTCTTTTCTCTCCCAGAGTCATGTAGATAATGGGTACCTTTAAAACTGCATATATGTACTGTATAAAAAGGAATTTTTTTCCTTTGATTCTTTAAAAATTTTGTGGGTACAGGCCTAGGCCTGGATTTAACTTATTGAGAATCAATTCCGATAGATTGAAAAAGATTGTCTTTATGACTGAATTACTTGAAAACATCTCACTTAGCTCTGTCACTGTCCTACCAAAGCCACAGTGACCCTGATGGTAACTGGAGCACTAAGTCTGGAGCTCAATGAAAGAAACAAAGTCAGCAGTACTGTTTTTAAAGGGGATTAAAATAAATGATAAATCATTCATTCTCCCTCCAAAGTGCAAGAAAAATGGAACATTTTTACAGTAGGGATTATTGCTCACATTATTCTTAGAACTGGGAAAACAAATACTTCCATCTTCTCATTGACAAATAGAATGGAAAGGCTCATTTTCTGCTGGAACACTAAAAAGGGTTTATGTCTTGAGGAAGTCGTAGGAAGGTAAAGTCAACTTGTCAAGACTGTAGTTTAAGTCTTATCTTCTGACGCTACCTTAGCAGATACAATGCAGTTTTCAATTTTGATGGTAACCAAGGCTCAGGGTCATCTTCTGTATCTTTGTATAAGCTACTAGGAATATTTTTCTTAAGTTCCAAGACACAGGAAAGCAGAGAAGATGCAAAAAATTACATGGATCAACTGTACTCATTTTCCTAAGATGATGATAATGATGAGATGGTGGTGGTGAGTGCGTGTGTGCATGTGTGTGCGTGTGTGTGCGTGTGTATGTGTGTGTGTGTGTGTGTGTATGCCAAGGTCAGTGCAACAGAACACAAATATTCAAAGAGAAAAATCACATCCACACTAGATTCTTGTTATTGCTGTCTCTTTGAATTACAAAATAATTTTGATACAGTAAAACCTCATTAATTTGGATTCTACTAGTCAGGAGCTTCTGGGATAAAGTTACCTTGCATTAAGAAAGGGCTTATAAAAACAATTTTGTAAGGACATGTAAACTACTTAGAAGAATCTGGTCTTTTTAAGCACTTCAGTACCTGTTTACTTCCAAAGGATGTGCTAATTATATAAACTTTTGATCAATTTAATGAAGCTAGTGTTTTAAGCACTTCTATTGTGAAATGCTACAGTGTCCTTTTTGATATTTTCTTAGTGTGCCTTAAAATATGCTATATTTTTTCAATGATTCATAAAGCGTTCCTCAAAACTGTATTTTATTGCTTATGAACCATACATGTAATTTTGGGTATAATAATTTACCTTGCTAAGACAATATGTACTTATGACATTCATTTTTATATGAGACATATATCACATATTTCACAATCTGTTTCTTTAAATGATGTATAATAGTGGCTCTCAACTTGGAGCAGTTTTGGCAATGGCAAGAGACATTTTTGATTGCCATTACTAGGAGTTCCTACTGGTAACAGTGTTGCAAACATCCTATAATATACAGGACAGTTCCCCCAAAAGAAATAATTTTGTGCTAATAGTGCTGCTGTTGAGAAACCCTGATATATAGCAGGTTAAATGGTGTGTGTGTGTGTGCGCGCGCGCTACAGTTTGCTGGAGATTGAACTGAGGCCCTTATTTATAGTCAAAAAGTGCTCTGCCTCTAAGCCATAGCCCCAGCACAGAACAAGTTGGATCTTACTGAGAATTTCAGTGATATTCTTTAATTTAATGCTGCTGTGGACTTAGTGTTTTTTTCATTCCTAAAATAAATATGTCACTCTTTTATTTTTAAAATGTATAAATGATAAAGTGCTTGTCTAGAAAAACAACAGAAAACTGGGTCTTTGAAACTGACGGTACATACAGTGTGTTGCAATTTGGTGCCAATATTTTCCAGATCCTCACCTCAAGTTTCTTTATATTTTCACTTTATCATTTTATGTGTCATATCTATATTTCCAAGCTAGGTTTTGTTACCCTACGGCTATTATAGGAGTTTGAGATTAATGGAGAGGCTTTTTTAAGAAATCAGGAGAATTCAAGGATTCTGAGAAATACTATCCTAGTATACATTTTCTTACTCTTTCAATAATCTTTGCTCTTTTCAAAACCATGGAGAATATTTTAAAGGAAGTACCACTTCTAAGCAAAAAAACTAAACAAATACTAGTTTTGGCTTAAAATATACTGAACTCCAGGAAAATGGTAAATTCTTAAGAAACAGAAATGTAAATCCAGTAAGACACTGATATGTAAAACCCAACAAGCAAATCTATAATATTTAAAAAAAGATTATTTTTGAAGGAACAAAATAAGATGGGTCCTAAAGTGTAAGTGTGTGTGTGTGTGTGTGTGTGTGTGTGTGTGTACTCCCATGACTTTTGACTTCCAGAATCATGTTAGTGATTGCTAGTGTCTTTATTTTGTTTTATCTCTAGTACTTCTCTGTTGAATCATGATTGAGAACTTTTATCATGTTAAGTATATTCTTTGCTCCATTGAGAGTTTTTAATAACCAATAGGTGTCTGGTATTTATTAGCTTAATCAGGTGACTTATCTTAGTTGACCTAATTAGTGACAAAATTGTTGATTTTGTATCATTATGTATTTTGTTGTTCATAATGATGACTGAGGCCAAGACTGCAAAAATATCACTATATTTTAAAAAGATTTCCATTAATCATATTGAACCAAGAAGTATTTTCTAATGAAAGCCCTTATTAACCAGTAATGTAATAAATCAGAATCCCTTTCTCAAAACATTAACTGAGGTTTTACTGAATCACACTAACGAGAATGACCAGTTTGGTCTGTGAAAGTCAGGCTGCAAAAGCACCTTGGATTGTAGACCCTGCTGGGTTTGAACAGTAATATACTGTGTAACTGACAGACAAGGATACAAATGGAGCTTTAAAAATATATCACTTTAGAAACTGAAATTGGAGTGTGTGAGATTTTATCCTTTGTGAAATCCGTTCTCAAAGCTAACTGCATTATTCCCATAGTCTAGTCCCTAAACCTGTCATCAACTCCCCTGCAGAGTACAAGTCAGGCTGAAAAAAAAATGCTTTAAGGAAACCCAACCCTACATGGTTTATGACTAAAAATAGTAACCCATTCTGAAGGTGACAGAAATGGAAATAATTGTGTTGGGAATAATTTACTATACTGATAATACTTGATTATGATTAATAATTGTGAATGATGTAAAATACTAAGAGGGAGAAAAATGTTAATCAGATACCTGTCATAGAATTCAATAATGTCCTAGTAAAATGAAAATTACAGATGAGAACTCTGGGTTTTTGTTTTCCTTTTCAGTTGGGTATGGCAAATATACTTGAAATGCATTGATGTCTTCTAATGCAGACTTTTAAATTGTTGAGTGTGGCCCAATTTATAAAAATAGTTTACCATAATTCTTTTTTTCTTCTGTCACAACATGCTTTTTTTCTTTTCCTCTAAAGATGTTAATTTATCATGCAAAGATTTTTTTTTCATTAAGTGCATTAATGCTTTTGTTTGTACAGGAATTTTCAAATCAAAAGGACTTCCCGCAGTTCCTAAATGTAAATCCTTAGCAAATTACATGCTAAGATGATAGCTCCATTCCACATGGGAAAAGACAAATTCAGCCATTATCTTGGGATTTTTAACCAGGGTTCCAGCCTTTGGGTTGTACAGTGTCTTTGATAAGTCTCCTTTATGATAACTTCAGATGGATTGTGATGGAACATTTTATAGAAGAAACTGGCTTCTAGCAGTTGAATAATGATGCTGGGAATAAATTTGGTTTCCCTGAATAATGGTTTCTCAAAGCAGGCACAGCTCTTCTTAAGGAGTTCAGAATTGGTACCATTTCTTATCCTTATATTTCAGCATTAACTGCAAAGAAAAAAACAGTCATCAAAAGTTGCTTAAAAAATCAATGAAAGTTCTATTCAAAGCAAGTCCAGATTGAGCTAATCATGACTAAGTAAATCTCAAAACTTACAATAAAGCTTGTTTTATTTTGTGGGTTGAAGTGCATGTCAGAAAGAGTTTTTTTAAAAATAATATTTATTTTTCAGTTTTTGGTGGACACAACATCTTTATTTATTCCCCGCACATGCTAGGTGAGCGCGTTACTGCTTGAGCCATATCCCCAGCCCCAGAAAGTGTTCTTTTTTTTTTTTTTTTTTTAAAAAAAAACACAAACATACATTAAATCAAGATATAAAGATTCACCTGACAGGAAATGATTTTTAATGACCAGAGACAAAATGGAAGGCGTGGATTCCAGCCTCTACTGCTGCCCCTCCCACCTTCCTGTGGGTCTTGCATCATCTACCTACACACTTTTTAAGCAGTTGATGCACAATACAGATCAGTGTATTAGAACCAATGGATAATTTTCTTTGATTATCCCTTGAGGTAAATAAGTATTTATTAATATATTTTACAGTATTTAAAAAAGTATTTCCCCAAAGTGGGGGAAATCATAATATTTGGTTATAGGATTACTCATGTGGCATCTCGTTTAAGCTTTCTTGAACAGGACTTACAGGTCTCCTCACTGGTGGTAACTTTAAACATTTATGTATTTAATCAGCTTACCTCGTGTGCATGTTTGGAAAATGCTTCTGCGCTGGTCATCATGCCTGCAGTCTTCTCTTCCAGCTCGCCTAGTCTCTGTCCTCTCTCATCAAGTGCAATCCGGGCGCGGGTCAGCTCTCCCATGACACCTCCAGCAGCGCCTTTCATCCCTTCTATACCACCTGGTCCAGGAATGTGCTGTGCAAGGCTTGGAGATGCTTTTCCTGCTGTAGCTTCCCCAACTGGAAATTCAAGACATAGCAATTAAAACATTCTGTCAGCAATTCAAATAGTCAAGGTTGTCGCCAAAACAAAATGCTTAAGTTCTGCTGTCGTAATTTTCATTGGAGGAGTGATGAGAAAGAGAGAGACAGGGAAATATCATTACTAATGTCTCTGTGTACGTGTGTGTGTGTGTGTGTGTGTGTGTGTGTGTTTATGTGTACATGTGGTGTTTCATACAGTATGGCACAACTGCATTTCTTGGCATGGCTGAATTGGAATTCTGAAAACATGAGACTTCACATTTAGTCCATACTAATGTCTGTTCCTGTCTGAGCCTGATAAATTAAGCAATTATCACATTTCTGCCCAAGTCCTTATTCCAACCTTCTCTGTTCATCCTGATGTATCAGCTTGTAGGCCTCAGGTTCTCTCTCTTCCCCTCTTTATCCCTCTAGAGAATGGCTATAAGTGATGGATATCAATTTACATATGTTGAAATTTTGTGACTTCATAAATGAGTAAAAATTTCCCAGTCAACTACAGAGCTTAGTTTCATTCCATTCTAAAGAGACAAAAAAGTTTTTATTAAAATCAGCTGTCTTGGCAGAAATTTAGTGAACATTTCTAATGATATAATATTGGAATAGAATCTAAAATTTTAAAAACAAGAGGCTTTTTGAGATATAATTCACATATAATAGAATTTTCCTTTTCAACAAAAAGCATACAATTCAGTGGTTTTTAGTGTATTCACAAAGTTTTTTGACTATCACCACTATCTGATTTTAGAATTTTTTATTATGCCACAAAGAAACCTTGAGCCCACTAGTAGTCACTGTTTATTCTCTCCCTGCCCAGGCAACCACTGATCTATTTTCAGTCTCTATGAATTTGCCTATTCTGTACATTTCATATAAATGGTATCATAGTAGCTCAGTGGTAGTGCACTTGCTTAATATGTACAAGGCCCCAGGTTTGATTCCCAGCTTTTCAACAATCAATGAATCAATCATACAATATGTGACCTTTTTGGTTTTCTTGGATTTAGCATGATTTTTTCCAAAGTTAGAACATGTTATACATGTTGTATCATGTATTAATATTTGATTCTTTTTTTGTGACCAAACAATATTCCACTGTATGATAGCACCTAGATCTTTTTGCATAGTTAAAAGTTCAAGAGAACTTTAATATGTGGAACCAAATGGCATATTCTGGAAAATATATTCTCATCTTGTCTATGAAAATGTTCTCTAGTATCTTCCTATTGATTTTTGATTATTGTTCATCAGTTTGCCTGATAGAATTTTAAAATAGTTTATTCTGTGACATTGATAGACCTTGCATTATGAATTTAAAAAATTTGTTTCCCAGTAGTGATTATAGGCAGGCAGATTAAACTTTGTTTTTCCAACTTTAATAACTAAATGTCTTCACCTTGTCATGCAGATATGCTCTACCTACAAAAGTGAGACATTTATTAGCTGGCTTGTTATTTATTTGAATTATACATATCATTTTTACTAAACTATTTTCTAATATAAAGTGGCTAATTTTATTCATGTCTAGAAAACAAATAATTTTCATGGTACAGAAGGAAACAAATATTCAAACTTTTAAGACAGAAGTAAGATGGCAAGGATATTGAAAAAAAAAGGTATATATTATTGGTGGGACTATAAATTAGTATAACCACAGTGAAAATCAGAATGGAAGATTCCTCAAAAGACTAGGAATGGAACCACCATATGACCCAGTATTCCATTCCTTGTTTTTTATACAAAAGAACTAAAATGAGCATACTATAGTGATATATGCATACCAATATTTCTACCAGTGCAATTCACAATATCCAAGTTGTGGAACCAGCCCAGCTGTCCATCAATAGATGAATGGACATAGAAAACATGGTATATATACACAGTGGAGTTTTACTCAGTCATATAAAGAACGAAATTATGTCATTTGTTTGTAAATAGATGGAATGGAGAACATCATGCCAAATGAAATAAGATAGACTCAGTCAAGTTTTGAATGCTTTTTCTTATATGTGCAAACTAGAGAGGAAAAGGGAATAAAAAAGAGATGTTATGAAAATAGAAATGAGACCAATAGAGTACAGTAAGGGGATGGAGAGGGAGGGAATAGGGGAGGGCAGGGGGGGATGGACCACCACTGAAATCAACCAAATTACTGTTATGTTCATATAGAAATATAAAACAGTGAATCCCACTTTTATGTATAATTATAATTCACAAATTAAAAAAAAGAAGGAAGACCAGTAGAGGTAGACAATGGGAATCAGAGACAGGAGGGAGTAATAGGGAATGTACTAGGAAATGAAACTGAACAAACCATGTCATATGCATGTGTGACTGTTATACGAAACCCACTGCTGCGTGAAATTATAATGTACACACACAAAATAATAGAAGAAAAGGCACATAACCTAGAATTTGAGATCCCATATTAAACTATACACACACAATATCATGTCTTCCATTCTGAGATGCATTTCTGTAATTAGGAATTTACTCACAAAGCTCTTCTCTGTCAAATGTTTGTCCACTTCCACCGAACAGTCCCTTAAGAAAGCCTCTATTCTGAGCTTCTGGTGTCTCTATAGGAGTAAACAAATCTCCTAGCATGTCCTGTACCAAATTCAAAGGAAAAAAAGCATTATAAAACTAAGAATGACTTAACAGATAAAAAGATAACACTGTGGTAAAAGAGTATATCATGAAAGACAGTCTGCTTTTCCTGCTGATTTTTGCTTTGCTCATAGTTCTTACCTTAGCATTTCTTTTCCATTTTCTTTCCTTCATTTCTACAGTAACTGATTTTCTAAAATTTTCCTTTTTCTATTTTGTCTCCTATTGATATCTAGCATGGAAAATCAATATATTCCCTCTCAGATTAATTTCCATGTATGATCAGTGACTACCAATTTAGATATTTGAGGCTGTTAAAATTACCACAGCCTCTTTCCTATCCTGGTTCCTTTCCCTGAACCATGAATGGACTTCCCTTAGAAATAAGAAGGCTTCAGTGAAGGCTAGATCTATTTTTATATTATACAAAATTATGCCATAGTTAAAAATCATTGAAATAATTCAAAATAGGTATGGCAAGGTCATTCTCAGTATTTGGTGAGTCTTAGAATGACTGGGAAAATATCTCATTAGAAATGCAAATCTTCTACAATTACTAAATCAGAATTGACCTAGATGTGCTCTGGTTATCTTGCTTTTCAAGTCTTTTTAAAGCAGCACAACATTTAAGAACCATCCGTACGGAGGAAGAAACCAAGACCAGGAGGCATTGGTTTGTCAATGAACTTCCAGTTTGACTAACTTCATCATCTCTCTTCACCTCTCCTCACCAGCCCTGTGTTTTTCTTCCTAGAAGTCCTACTCTTTGGAGAGAGTACCCTCTATTCAGTTTCCCAAGGAAGAAAAATTCCTTGCTTTTCCTCATTCCTATGACTAATAACCCTCAAAGACAATGGATTACACTTTATAGCTCTTGAATCTGCTAACTTTTCTTCATCATAACTGCTTGTTCCTTTATTTTGGGTCAATGCAATTCTTGAACTTTACTGTAAAGAGACTCCTAATTATTCTCCCCAGCTTCAGTTTTGCTTCCTCAAAACTAATTGCCATACTATCAACCAAATCTGCTCAAGTTTTTTTAATGACTTCCTGTACCTCTTAGGATAAATGCTCAGTTCCTTATGGATCTTACAAGGTGCTCCTAGAGCTTTTCTTGACTAATTCTCCAGCACCACCCCTCAAATCTTCACTTCCCAATGCTGAACTTTCTTGGCAGTTTCCTGGATCCTGAGGCTTTCATACCTATACCACTACTGTTTAGGATATCTACCTTTTTTATCCCTAGCCATCAATTTACCTGAACAACTCCTACTTACCCTTCAGAAGTCAGTTGTGCCCACAAAATTTCTCTAAGTACTCCCTCCTTTCTTTCTTTTTGTTTTTAAATATTTTTAGTTGTTGTTGGACCTTTATTTTATTTATTTGTATGTGGTGCTGAGAATCAAACCCAGTGCCTCACGCATATTAGGCAAGTGCTCTACCACTGAGCCACAACCCCAGCCCTTCTTTCTTCTCATCAACCCAAATGCACTTCTTTTGTCTCCCTAGTACTGGTGCAGATATATACATAGCATTTTCCATAGAATATTTGCTCACTTATCTCTCTACCTAGCAAACAGGGATTTGTGTGCTTATTGTTGTATTTCTAGAACCCTGCAAAGTCCAAGACACACAATAAAAACTCCCTAAATATTTGTTGAATAACAATATAATGATCATAATACAAGATTTATATATTCCAGCACTGTGCTCATTGGTCATCATCAATGACCTACCTGCTCATTGCTTTATATAAATTCTTACCTAATTCTGGTAATAATGCTCCAAGGTAGCACATATAGGTAGGTTAAATAAAATGCCCAAGGTCACACAAAAGGGGATTCAAGTATAGCACAAATAATTCAACATTTATACTCGTAATCTCTACATTATAATGAATGATTTTGATTTTTTAATTTGTAAAGTAAAGGTATTGAGCCAGTTAAATCTTGAAGATTCTCTTAAAATTCTGTGACCATTCTTATGCAAGATTAGATAAGCTTTTATATCTCTCCTGTTTCTAGGCTGTGCTTACCACCATGTACAAAGACAAATATCCAATTCTAATCAGCATGGTTATTTTTGTGGCCCTTGATCAAGATTAAGTTTTTTTTTTAAAAGCCTATGAACTCCCTGAACTGGATACAAACTTTCATGTGTTCATACATATTTCCTATATAGAAGGAAATAATTTTTCCAGAGACACTCAACAGGCAAATGCAAACAATAAAATAAAAATATTTAACTGTTAAAATTAAAGATCTTCATATTCTTTCTCTTTCTTATTATTTCTGTGCATACCTAGAATTGTACCAGAAGTTGACAGGGTCATAAAGAATATATATTAAAGATTTGTCCTAAGAAAGGCATATTTATTGTACAACCCAATAATATTTTAGCTTTTAGACATCCCTTTCATTTTACAACCTCTCCATTTAAAAAAAAAATAAATGCACCTGACCTACCTGTAGATGATCACACATTTCCTGGCTGTATGTTAACCGCTGAATTTCAGTAGGAGAGACAAGATACAAAGCCTGCCCTTCATTGGTAAAACAAAATGTCCGTGCTATCCTCATGTCTGTCAGTGGCAAATAATTAACATCCAACATTGGGCGAAGACTAGGTAGGCTAAAAGGAAAAAAGTAAATCCACATTCCATATTCAAGTTGAAAAAAGCATTTCCTAACATAAAACAGTAATTTAAAAAACATTATTTTATGGTTATTTCATTTATTCTCTTGAAGGCTCAGTGTTAATAGGCTTTCACACAAATTCACACACACAAAAAAAAGGGCTGGGCATGGTGGTGCACGCCTGTAATTCCAGGAACTCAGGAAGCTGAGGCAGGAGGATGATAAGTTCAAAGCCAGTCTCAGTAATTTAGTGAGGCACGTAGAAATTCAGCAAGACCCTGTCTCTAAATAAAATATAAAAAAGGGCTGGGGATATGGCTCAGTGGTGAAGCACCCCTGGGTATAATCCCTGCTGCCCCTGCCCTCCAAAAAAAAATCACGGGCAAAGTTCTATCTTAATCCACAGATGCTTAACAATGCCCTTGAAGGGACCAGCAATCTCTGGGATGTTTTTGCAGCATTCCATGGGTTCTCTTCATATGATTATAGCCTTTGGTTATGTCAGAGATGCTAGAATGTATCTGACTGCATACTTGGTCTACTGTCTTTCTTTTAGGCAGAACTCCTGACTTTGAAGAAGTTTTAACACAGAGTGGGTTCAATTCACTGTGCCTGGGAATGGAGTGGCTTTGCTTCCTCTTCCTTTATTCCCTCTGAAATTACCTATAACTTAGGGCATCTGCACTGAAGGCACAATTAATAATTAAACCCAGCCAAGGCTGTAAGGGAATGAGAATAAGGTATCAATAATAGATCAGAATTTGTACATCCAAATGAATACCACAGATTTGATGTAGTTTACTCCATGGCTACATCCTAATCCTAATGCTGTAGCTATAAATTTGCTAAAATAGTTCTCAGAATGTCCTTTTGGATACTGTTGTTAGAACCAGTTTTATGAGCCACTGAAGAAAATAAAACCACTTTTACTGATTTTTAATCATACCTCTAATGTCAAAAGTGGGAGTGGGGCTTGTAATTAAGTCTCAAGTTTTGAAATCATTCTACTAATTCTAAGTGTGCTCAAAAATTTTAAATGATCCCAGATCATAAAACCAGAACCTCAAAAGATACTGATCTCCCTTATCAAGGTAGTTTGTAACTAGACTTTTGACCCTCAAACTTTATTTTATAAAATGGCACTTGAAATCTATGTTATTGGAATAAGCGTTTTCCTGAGATTCCAGGGCTGCACTGCCCAATATTTTGGCCACTAACTAAATACATGTGAATAATATGCGGTTGATCCATGGCTAGTCTGAATTGAGATGTGTTTTAAAGTATAAATTACACTCTGAACTTCAAAGATTTAGTAAAAATAAATTATCTGAAATTTATAAAAAAGATATTGTAATTAATCTGTTATAACCCTTCAGGTAGCTAAACCCCTTAAGATATGAGTCTGAAACAAAATCAGTTAAACAGATATCTGTAATTCAATCAAATTAATAGGTGGGTTGGGAGAGATTCTGCTGACCTTTCTGATAGGCTACATTGTCTAGGGTGTGCAACATAAATGAGTCAAGAAAAGAAAATTTGAAAAGGTACAATCACTTTAGGTAGGAAAAGTGAAAGAGCAAGTTAATTGCTAAGGATTAGAAAACAATTAGCTTTAAAACTGAAAAAAGTTTCTTCTATTCAGAGGCACTTTAATAAAAAAATCAGAGTCCGTTAACCAAAGGGGGTTCTTAAAAGTGGCTATGTTTGAGAATTCATATAGATAAATCTTTCATATTCTTTTTTTTTAAAAAAAATCGTTATTTTGTTTTATTTTTATGTGGTGCTGAGGATGGAACCCAGTGTCTCACATGTGAGGGGCAAGTGCTCTGCCACTGAGCCACAACCTCAGCCCTCATATTCTTTCTTTCTGGGTACATTTGGACCGTAACAACCAATCATTAGCTGCCTCCACCTATCAGAAACTAGGACTTGAGGAGACAGGGCTCAGGACAGTTACATTCTGACAGGGTCTGGAAAGATTCTGGGTATATACTCAGCATGGGAAAGTAAAGAAGACCAGGAACAGATCAATTTGTAGGATTCAGTTCTTCAATCCACCCAGCAGAGTACATATCATCATTTCTTAGCTATACATTATGTATTACTAAAATAATGTCAAAACTATTTCCTTTTCAAATATTTTTAAGTATCCTCAGGAAAACATTATGACAAGTTTTCATTATGACATAATATCAAAGTAGCCACTATCATGTAAAGCAGCTTTTACCGAGGGAGACTGAAATATTGTTTTCCCAATGACGCCTGATGTTTAAAAGCTTGTTTTTCATTTATTAAGAAATCTCTCACCTCATATAGATGATAGAACATATTAATTTAAATAGAATTTTGAGATATATAGGATAACATCTTAGAAATAATAAAATTTTACAGAAACAGGTTAAAATAATCATCATTAAGCTAAAATTCTGACATAATTTAAGATTTAAAGTGAGACAATTTTTGAGTGACTAAATGGTAGCTTAGAGAAGGGGAGTGTGTGTGTGTGTGTGTGTGTGTGTGTGTGCGCGCGCGCGCATGAAAATAAACATTAAAACACACACAAATGTACAGTTTTTTTTTTTTCGAAACTGAGTTAAATGTCATTTTCAAACAAGATGAAATAACCTTCATTGGAAATATTTAAAACTAGTTTGAAAAAAAGGAAAAATCAGACAAAGAGAGAAATGATCAGAAATATACAAGAAGATGAACTGACCACAAAATGATCATTTTTCCCAAGTATTTCCCTATACCTCAAAAATTTGTTCATGTCTCCCAAATTTAAAAACTGTCAAAGTCTAGTTTTAACCTTGAACTCCTTTCCATCTTTCATCTCTCTTTTTTAAAACACAAAATTTGGGGCTGGGGCTATAACTTGGCGGTAGAGTGCTTTCCTAGCATGCGTGAGACACTGGGTTCGATCCCCAGCACCATAAAAAATTAAATAAATAACATAAAGCTATCGTGACCATCTACAACTAAAAAATATTTTAAAAAACAAAATTTTCTGACAGAATAATCTATAATAGGGGTAAAGGACCAGATAGTAAATGTTTTAGAGTATGCAGTGCAAAAATAGCCCTGACCAATTTACAAACAGATGGGTGTGGCTGTATTCCCAAAAAACTACATTTATAAGTATCTGAATTTTACTTAATTTTCATATATCATGAAGTGTTTTACCATTTAAAAATGTAAACACTATCTGTGGCTTGCAGGTTGTACAAATCAGATATGAGATGGGGTAGCTTTGGTCCATAGGTTATTCTTTACCAATCTCTCATCTATATACCTGCCTCAAATTACCTCCACCATGTACCTAAGACTTGCTTTCTTAAAGGCATTAATATCCAAGTAGTGGCAAGATTTAATGTTTTTCTTGTATCTAGATTCCTTGACCTCTTTGTTATATTTGGCTATCTTTTGACCCCACCTCCTTTCTTTTGACACGATTCCCTCTTTTTTATTTCATGAAGTTATAACCATTCTGGTCCTATCCCTTTCTTTCTGGTGACTTATTCTCAATCTCCTTTGCTGGATGCTCTTCTTTCTTTCATAGTATAAAATGTAGAGAGAGCCCCAAGTTCCTAAGCTCAGCTCAGTCTGTTCTTCCTTACTTTTTGTTCTACCTTTTTTGATTATCTCAGTCACTGTCATAACTACTAATGTATTCACACAGAAGACTTCCAATATGTTTTTAAAAGTCCAGACTCTATATTTCTTGATAAATTTCTGCTGGATGACATCTATACCTCAAATTTCAAATATTTATTTTCAATTCATTCTCAAACTTCTCATTATCATAACTTTTCCAAATGTGCCTGGCTTTCATATTTGCTAACAGCACCACTAATATCCAAATTAAAAAAAATAACCTTAAGTTCTCTTCTAACCCCCAAATTTAACAGCTTCCATTACCTTTCATAACTAAACAGCTTTACACACAGCAAGTTTCCCTCCATAATCCCTCACAGTTTCTCCTCCTTGCCTTTTATATAGTTATCATTTCAATTCAAAAGTCAATCACAAGCTCCCCCTCCACAGATATTTCCTAATGAATAGAGGTTAATCATGTGCTTTAAAACCATATTTCTTATATCAATTAGTCCTCAACAATTTCCCCCCATCTACCTCTCTAGGTTACTTTCCTCCCAATGACTCTTCCTTTATAATTCATGCTTAACTATACTACGGCTTTGAACTCCAGGGACCGATTTTATCAACAGAAAATTCAATTTCATATTTCCTCTGTTGAATTTATATATTTTTTTACAATTTTTGTGGTACAGGGATTAAACCCACAGGGGCCCTCTACTACTGAGCTACATCCTCAGCCCAATACATTACCCTTTTTTAAAAAAGTAATTTTTTATTTTGAGACAGGGTATAGCTAAGTTGCCTAGGCTATCCTTGAATTTGTGATCTTACTGCCTTAGCCTTCTGAGCAGTTTGAGCCTCTGTGCCCAAATTATGCATTATAATTTCTTGTGTATATGTCTTATCTCCCAATTAGATGGTAAGCTTCTTAAGGGTTAGGAATATATTTTGCTAATTTCTATATTGTTTATAGGTCCAGTACAATGCTTAACCATTTTAATGTCTTTTGAACTAGGGGAGAATGAAAAAGAATAACAGTGACTTCTTAACTGTTCTTATTATCTGCAGAATTCATAAAGTTATAATATCTCAATGTCTTACAAATTTTATTTGATTTCACTAATAGTAAGATGAAATATACTGTTGATGAGCTGACAACTTATTTTTTAAGTGTATGATGATTTTTATTATATTTCTCAGTGCTGCCTCATTTTTTCCTAGACTTTCAACCTCAAATTCAATTTATTAGCATGTAAAATGAAGTATGCAAATAATACTTTACTTTCATGTGTCCTAGAATAGCAATAAGGATCAGGTGAAACTCTGTTTAATATTCTTATTAGTATATCAAAATGGATTCTACTGGCATGTATAACTAAAGAACCAATAAATTAAAAAATATTCTTTTATGAACTATATAGTAAAAGTAACAGCTTAATTTCCCTGTAGCTTATTCATCTTTTATTTCCAGTGCTAGCATGGCATTTGGAAGCTAAATATACTCAGTAAATGTTTGTTGAATGACTATATGAGTGACTGGAACATCATTCTTTCCTTAGATTTCTTTATGCCAGTTAAAAATATATATTTAATTCACAGAATTAAGTATTGTTTAAGGAAAAAATCCCAACAGAACACACCACAAACCCCCAAACTCTCATCAGATTGTTAAACAACAAATATTTACAAACATAATTAAAACATGATCTCAGGTTGCTTCTTGATAACATCTTGCACATTAATCATATACTTTTTAGGATTATACTTGCTGGTTTTGTTATAATTACCAGATAATTTATAAAGAAGGCAAGTACCTCATTATCATGATATGCCCATTAGCACAAAAGCATGCCAAACAGGCACTGTTGCACATGACCACTACATTTGCTTGCAGTATAAAAGATGTCTCGGTGATGTTATGAACATAAAGGCAAGTCTGAGAAGGCAGTGAGAAGACTTTGGCTTGTTTTTCTGAGCAAATTATTGTATACTGATGATCTCCTATTTCTTGGTATGAAGAGGAGTAGTTCATGACCAATTTCCTTCTCCAAGTTTTTTCATTTTCATCTGTGGTATTTGGATCCCTCCAAACTTCATATGGCGGTTGCATTAATCCGCCAGTTCGGTCCATACAGGAAAATGTTAGTACAGCTCCTTTCAATGAGAGGAATGTACCTATAAAAACAATTTCACATCACTGGCACATAAATTCTTTCTAAAAGAGCTTTTATTCATCTGTGGGCAATAAACATTTATATTATGATAATTTGTGTTTATAGTATCATCGTATTGCATGAATACACATAGATCAGTAAATTTTTTAGTTCATCCATTGCATTAACTTAGAATCATAGAATATTAGGCCTAAAAAGAACCTAAGACATTAACTTGTCAAATTCTCTCATTTAAATGGGAAAACAGATCCAAGAAGATGATGACAGTTGGGCCAGGTCACATAGCAAATTAGTGACTGAGCTCTGACTAGAATTCTGATTTCTTGATTGCTAATTCAGGATTTTTCATTATTTTATATCATCCACTTTAAAATCATTTTATAAAAGACAAATTGAAAAATGCATAACTTTCATTTATTGAAATAATTTCAACAGAAAAATAATTATATCATCTGATTCTCTTTTCTTATTTTATAGGTTCATTTACTAATATATGTTTCTTTTTTCTTTTCCTGACATTGAACACTCAATTAATGTCATGAAATTTCAATATCTGGAGTTCATGCTAGAAATTTTAATTGTATGAATAACAAAAACCTTTAAAAATAACTACCTTCAGCTCTCAGGCAAGCCTATGCATCTGAATTCAGAAAAAGCATTCATTTACCTGGATTCTTCAAGGTTGATTATCCACACCAGATCACTACTTATTAGTGATTTTTACTGGTCTCAGAAGACTGTATTCTATAGACCTAAGGAGGTAACTTAGGCTGGACTATCCTCTAAACAGTATTCTACTAGCCCTTTTTTATTTTGTCCTTTCATATTATGTAGAGTAAGGGTGTTAACCCAGGCTGATATATTTCAAGTATATATGTATGTATATGTATGTATGTATGTATGTATGTATATGTATATGTGTGTATGTATGTGTGTATATATATATATATATATGTATATATATGTATATATATGTATACATTTATATATATATAGTGATATATAGTGTGACAGATACTTAAAAGGGAAAGGTGGTAGATGAAAACACATTCTATTTAGGAAGTACTTTTTCTTATAATTTAAACACCTTAAAAATTATAAAATTCAAAGTAATATTAGATGATCTAACATCTCAACTGTATTTTAAAATCCACTTGAAAACTAAATAACCTGTACAAATCCTAGAACTGAGAGGATAGGGTTGTGGGGTTTAGGTGCTTAGTATAGGGTCAAGGTATAAAATAACAGCTCTCTCAAAACCCCTTGTATAAAAAGATGCCAAAATGTATGCTACTCTGTAAAACCACATTTTCAAAATTATCTTTTCATAACTACCTGCTACAGAGAAATTTTTATAAGTAGTGACATGGGTCATATAATGGCGTATAATTCAGTCAATGAAGCTATAAAATATGTATAATGGAGCTATAAAATTCCTATCACCTAGTATGCTCCAGCCATCATAATATATTATTCATGTTGTTATGGTGATGCTGGTGTAGATCTACTGTGCTGCCAATTGCATAGGAGAGTAGCAATACAATTATGCACAGTATGTAATACTTGATAATGATAATAAATGACAATATTACGGCTCTAAGTATTTACTATAATACTCTACTTCTTTGTCATTGCTTCAATTTACTCCATAAAAAATGTTTACTGTAAAACAATATGCTGTGTTATGGTGACAGCAGCCTCATATAATTTGTGTTTACTAAGTCTCTTGGTTGCATCAAGAGGCCACATCTGATTGACTTATGACATTAGGTTTGTGTAAGTACACTGTATGATGTTCACATGATGAAACTTCTAGTAATACATTTCTTAATATAACCTTATCATTACATCAATATAACTATATGAATATCTTTGCATCCTTGATGTAGGCATGGCACAAAGTAGGTTAAAAAGTCAAGAAACCCATATTTTAGAAGACATTTTTACTTATTCCCAATGCTTATACACTGATGGCATTAAAATGACATTTTTTTTTTCATTGAGCTGCCCTTGTCAAAACTGCTGCTTTGGTTTCTAATTTGTTTCCTATAGCAGACTAATACTAATGTGAAGGTTTCTTTGCATCATCCCATGGTAATTAGGGCTCAAAAAAACCCCAGCTCAAATTACTGCTTTTCTGATTTCTGTGAGTAATAAATTATCCTTTGTCTCTGCCATAGGAGTTGTATACCTTGCATCAGCATCCGTGAAACTGGCAACCTATCTTTATTAACTTGCACACAGAGTAAAATCTCAGAATCTATAGATCTTGATTCTCTAGAATGACAAAGGGAAGCCTCATAGGAGATACAATCAGATAGACAGAGTGGTGCCAGATTATGCAGGTTCTTGTAGGACATGCTAAAGACTTAGACTTTTACTTGGAGTGATATAACTTAAATTTCATTTAACAGGATCATTCTTTCTCATGGGCATATTCTAAAGGGTGTCAAAGTTGGAAAAAAGGAGAGCAGTGAAGAGATTAACATAATGATCCAGGTGGAAAATAAATATAGCCCTCTTGAACTAGATGTAACAGTAGATATAGTAAGAAATGTCAGGATCTGAGTACATTGTGAAAGTTATGCCAGTAGGGTTTGCTAATAAATTGTATTTAAGATAGGAAAGAAACAGAGAACAAGGATGATTCTGATGTTTTTGATCTGAGCATCTTGAAGAAGAGCTGACAATGAATATATAGGAAATACTGTGGAAAAAAGAGAAATATCAGAAGCTCAGTTTTGGACATGTTAAGTTTCAGGTGTTTATTAGATAACCAAGAAGATGTCAAATATCTAGATTCCTGTGTCAGGAATTTGGGAACAGGTCCAAACTATAAATATAAATACAAATAAAAACATATGATACATCAGATTATAAATGCATTTAAAATCATGAGGTTGGATAATTTCTTCTATGCTGAGAGCCATAGCCAAGTAGGAATGATGCATGGCAATTTTGGGTTGAAAGGTGACCCTGCTCAGGGATTAGGGTGGCTCCGGGTTTAGGGTGGATCCTGCTGGAATAGGGTGGCTTCAGGTTTAGGGTGGATCCTGCTGGAATAGGGCGGCTCCAGGTTTAGGGCAGATCCTGCTGGGATTAGGGCATATCCTGCTGCCTCAGGCGCCCGCTCCTTGAGTTCCTGTTGAGTTCTCGCGGGGTTCAGAGAGAATTGGTACACAGAGCCTGGTGGAGAGAGTGTATTTTCCCAGAAAGTGCCTGTAGAGTGTCGGTGAGAGTTCGGGAATAAAGAGTTGCTGTTGGAATCTACAAGTTTTTGTGGTGGCTCGGTTATTTTGTGCCCAGACAGACTGCGGCACTTCTAGGGCTTCAATGTAAAGAGAAAAGAGAAAAAGTTAAAGGAGTCAGTCTTGGGGCATTATGTTGTTTTAAATCCAGTGCAATGAATTGAAAGAACCAATAAAGAAGACTGAGAAGGAACAGTTAGGACCACAGTAAGAAAAACAGATAAATATAAAGGTCTTTAATCTAAATGAGTGTTATAAGGTAGAGAGAATTGGTAATTTATATAATAGATTGCAGATATGTCAAGTAAGATGTGGCCTGAGAATTTACCGTTGGATTTACTTATTAAGTCAGTGGTCACCTATATGAAGGTAGTTTTGTTGAGTATGGGAGAAAGTATGATCAAAATGAGCTCAAAATAGATTGGGAGAATGAAATTAGAAACAGTGAATATACTACAAACATTTCAAAAATGAAATTTGCATTAAAAAAGAAGTGAAATAGGGGAATAGATTCAACAGAGGATTTTCTTTTTTAGTGGGAGGAATAATGGTATATTTGTATGCTAATTCAGTAGAAAAAGACACAATTATTAAAAAGGAAATAGAGGAAAAATTTCTGGGTTGACATTGTTGAATAGGAGAAAAGGAGTATAATCTCGTGCACAACTGGAGAATTCTGTCTAGTTAGAAGCGTAGAGTTTACTAATAGTAACAGGAGAGAATAAGGAGATCACGGAGATATAGATATGTTATTTATCCTGTCTGGAGCTCTGCATTACTGGTAATAAGGAAAGTTTAATAGATTAGTAGACAACAGAGTCAAGTAAGGTTTCATTTGTAGGATCAGCATCACCTGGGAGCTTGTTAAAAATGCAAATTCTCAGGCTCCACCCTAGACCCTATGGAATCAGAAACTCTGGGGTGGGGTCCACTACTAATATGTTTTGTTAACAAATCCTCCAAGTGATGAGAGAGAGGTGTTTGATTACTGATTCCAATTCCTTACTAGTTATGGGCCTAATTCAGACTTTATTTCTTCATGATTCAGTCATCATAGGTTAAATGTTTCTAGAAAAGTATCTGTTTCTTTTAGGTCATCCGGTTTGTTAGTCCTCTCTCAAGGTTCTTTTTGTTTCTATGGTATCAGTTATATAATATTTTCCTCTTCATTTCTGATTTTATTAAATGTCCTTTTTAATTAGTTGGTATAACTAAAGGTTTATCAGTTTTGTCTTCTCAACTAGCACCTTGTTTTGTTAAAAAAATGGGCTAAGGATTTGGGTAAACATTTTTCAAAAGAAAAGTTAGGGGCTGGGCTATAGCTCAGTGGCAGAGCACTTGCCTACCATGTGTGAGGTACTGGGTAGATCCTCAGCACCACATAAAAATAAATAAATAAAAATGGACTTTATTAAAAAAAAGATGAACAATTGGACAACAGGTATATGCAAAGATGCTCAACATCACTGATCATCAAGGAAATAAATACAAATAATAACCATGATGAGATAAAACATCACATCTGTTATGACAGTTATTATTTAAAATCAAAATCAAAAGACAACAATGTTGGTGAAGTGTGGAGAAACTGGAATGCTCTACACTGAGAGCAGGAATGCAAAATGGTGAGACTGCTATGAAAAAGAGTGTGAAAGTTCTTCAAAAATTAAAAAAATAGAATTAACATGTAAAATTAAAAATGTAAAATTTACAAACAGAATTAACATGTAATCTAGCAATACTGCTTCTGGGTATGTATCCCAGGATCAGGATCTTGAAGAGATAGGTACTCCTTCCTATGTTCACTGTAGTACTATTCACAATAGTGAAGTTGTGAAAACAACCTAAATGTCCAAGAGATGAAAGGATAAAAAAGGAATAGATACATACAATGTAATATTACTCAGCCTTAAAAAAGAAGGAAATCCTATATTATTCAACAATATGGATGAATCTTGAGGATTTATATTAAATGAAATAAGCTAGTCACAGAAGGACAAATACTGCATGATTCCATAAATGAGACATTTAAAACTGTCAAATCTATAGAAACAAAGAATAGAATGGTGGTTGCCAGGGGCTTGGAGAAGGGACTTGCTAATAAACTAGCATAAAATTTCAGGTATAAAAGACAAGTTCTAGAGATCTGATGTGTAACATTATACCTATGAATAATATCATTGTTATGGTTTGGATGTGAGGTGTCCCCGAAAAGATCACGTGTAATTCAATGCAAGAAGGTTCAGAGGAGAAATGATTGGACTGTGAGTCTTAACCCAATCAGTGACTTAATCCCCTGGTAGGGATTAAATGAGTGGTAACTGAAGTGGTAGGATGCAGCAGGAGGAGGTGGGAACCAGGGGCATAGCTTTGGAGTATACATTTGTATCTGGAAAGTGGAGATCTCTCTGCTTTCTGATCACCATGTGAGCTGCTTCTCTCTGCCACACTTTTCCACCATGATGTTCTGCCTCATCTCGAGCCCCAAGGAATGGAGCCAGCCTTCTGTGAACTAAGACCTCTGAAACTGTGAGGCCTCAAATAAACTTTTCCTCCTTTACAGTTGTTCTGGTCAGATCCTTTAGTCACAGAGGCAAAAAACAACCATGGACAGTACCCAAAAACTTGGCCAGTGAGTACTGGATGAAAAATAGATATTTCAGAGAGGGTGAATCCTAGAACAACTATTACAGGTCAGTAAGGGAACGGTGAAGGATAAAATTTTACTTTAAAATTGAAATGGCTTTCATTACCTCTATTTTTTTCTTATGAAACTCCACTTTCATTTTTTATGTTTACTACTATGAATTATGACTTTCTCTCTTTCAATGGTTGATTATAGAATAAATCTGAACCCAGCCTCATAGCTTTCTCCTTTATAATTAATAGACTTTATTTTTAAGAGCAGTTTTAGTTTTACAAAAAATTGAGCAGATAGTACATAGAGATCCCATATATCTCTTTTTTTCATTTCCCCATTTTACATTTTGCTTTTGTATAATGTATCTATCATACTTGATGGACTGATATTGACACATTATTATTAACTAAAATTTTAAAAAGAATAAAAACTGGCATTGAAACTTAAAGAAAAGACAGCTTCTCATTAAGTTGATAAGGGAAAAATGATAAATATTTTACAAATTAAATGCTAAAATTTAAATCTTTAATTTTTAAAATCACTTTTGGTCTGAGTTTGTTTGCTACAAATGGCAAAGAACTTCCCTACAAAATTGAGAGATCTGTTATATTAGTTCTGGGGATTGTTTATTTCTATCCTTGTGACTTAGAAAACAACATTTGTGCTAAGGTTTTCCTCAGTGCTTTTCAGAAACTTATTTCCCAAAGTGTTGATTAGGTTGGCAGTTCCACAATTTACTACTGCAGCAATGGTGATAACTCTTTTACCCTGAAAAATAGGTAAGTTACAATATGACAATGTTGGAACACTATATGATTTTATAAAGTTCTCAATAGTTCCTATTACACAAAAGATTTAAATACATAACCTTTGTCCTAAATCAATGCAAATTATTGATACTTTATATCTAAATTTGAAAAAGTAGCCACAAGGGAATGAATGAATAAAAACTCTTACCACTTGACAATACCACAACTGGCTCTATAAACCTCTGTTCATCCGCTGATGGTAGGTTTAGGGAGATGATTAATACCATTCCCAGACTTGTTCCAACAAACAGACAAGGAGAGACAGTAGAGTCATTTTTCCGTGCGAAGGATTCCATGAAGTATAAAGCTGTAATTGCTTCTTTAGAATCTTTGTCAATACTGGAGATACTAGAGCTTCTGGAACGATTATATGAATTCTCTCGGTTTTCTATGGAAATTTAAAAAGACTAAAATGAAGTATCAGTGTATTTACAAAACAAGTAAAGTCAAATTTAATACATGAAAACCAAAAAGTGTGAATAGAAAGAATTTAATTCTTCATTAATTGACTTGGAAGGTAGTTTATCCAGCTCACCAGCTTATGTTGAAGGTGGAGAGACTGAAGCTGGAAAGCAGACTTAAATAGTCAAGCTTATAAGAATTTCTGATACAATTTTAATTGCACTTCCTTCCTATCTCTCAATTGTTCAAAGTATTCCTAATGATTTATTGCAGTTCCCATGTACTGACAATATTATGGCTACTGACATAAGAGGAACAATCTGAAATATTCTGTGACAAATACATTGGATGATCTGGGGAAATTATGAGTGGAAAAATTAAAATTTTACCAAGGCCTAAATGCAAATAGTATTTTTCTGAATTTGTTTGAATCAAATCTAGTTCTAATTTTGCCTAGGACCAAAGGAGCTATAGACTATGCCATCCTGTCAGTGGTGGTAATCTTTCTGAGAGGACTTTAGTTCACTTAAAGGAAAGAGAATGGCCTCAGATCCTCTTGCTTATCAACACTTGCTCATGTGCACACTCCAACAAGCATAAACTCACCTATTAATTAAATGTTAATAGTGTTGTACTGTTCTTTTACTGCTCCAGAGTATAAGCTCTTATTTTTCTTTTTACTGTCTTCACTCTTTTCTCTCTTGATAGGTCCAAATGTGCCTCCTAATTATTTTTGTAAAAGAGACTAAAAATAGACTCCTCAGAATATTTTTCCATGAAACAAAATATAGTATTCTTAATTTTCCCTTTCTATGTCTCAGCAAATTTATAAGTTTTTCATAAAACTTAGAGATTAGAGGTAGATAATCTATTTATTTTATAGATTTGAAGACAGAGACTTAGAGTTCAGTAATTTCCCCAGAATCCAGCACAAATTAGAGGCACAAATATCTAAAACTCAAAATTGGCAGCACTAGTAAAGTGATTAAAAGGGTATTATTTCTTTTATAACCCTTACGTGTTGCTTCTAGTTTAACCTTCCAGCTAATATATTTCTCCCAAACTTTTAACTGGTGGTTTGTCACCATTTGAAAGTTTACAGACACCTGTGACAGAGGACACCATTATTTGCACATTCACAGGACCAGATTCAATACAGCATAATGTTAAAGAAACAAAAATTGAACAATAAGTTTTACTTGAAATATTTTGAAGAATATAGATTATCAAAAATCTTAGGGGCTGGGATTGTGGCTCAGTGGTAGAACACTCATCTAGCACATGTGAGGCCCTGGGTTTGATCCTCAGCACCACATAAAAATAAATAAATAAAGGTATTATTTCCAACCACTTCCAAAAAATAAAAAATGTTAAAAAAATTCTTAAGAGATATTAAATAAGGAATTAATCTTAGAATAGCAAATCTTCCTAAAATGATTTTTTCCTTTTTCTCTTCCTAAAATTTCTTATTAACAGGAGAGCAGCAGCAAAGTTAAAAGATTCCCCTTTTTTAACAGCTCCAGTCTTTGGTTCTGGTACTTTATTCCAATGCCCCATACTCATTCCATAAAAAAGCAAACAGACCTTTCTTTTTAAAATATATGAAGATGAAGTTCTAAGCTTGAGAATTAAATATTTTTTCTTGATCACCTTCATTTGACAGTTGAGGAAATTAAGCTTGTAAGACACTAAATGAGATGATGATAATTTTTATTGGAAGGATAGAGAATAGATTAAGGCATAGGTTTTCTGTTTTATAGAGTGGGTGGAGTCTCTCTACAGAGGAGTCATTCTCCTTTTAGAGATGACTAAGGAAGTGAGGTAATAAATGGATTTGGAGTTAGCTGCAGCCCCACCAGGCTCTCAGTGACTCATTGTCTAGTAGATATTTGTATCTTTTCAATGTGATTTCCATTCTTTGTTCATAGCACTTGTTTCCATTGTAAACCAAATTTTATCTGTAACCAACAAAATTGCTATGTTTAGCCTACCTTCTGTTGTAACTGGTAAAGAAATCTCCATGCAAGCAGCTGACTGAGCCTTTCGAAACGGAGGTCTTGCAGGACCCCAGCGATTTATTTTTGAAACATCAGCACTAGAAAGACGTTTTCCAGAACTGCAGCTCTGCGAAGTTGGACTTGTGCAATGTCCATTTACATGGTCTGTACCAAGAGGAAGAAGGCAGTGTAAATATCATAATTAAATCTTCACATAAAGGAACTGAAAGATGTAGATTAACAAATGAAAAGGAGTAAGAATCCCTTTTGTTCTGAACCATATAAATATGGCTCAGTCCTTGCTATTTTTAGTTAGCAAAAAATTTAAAACATATTTAATTTTAAGGAGTATTTTTATAATTTGACTAACATAGTTTAAAATTTATTCTACATCTCCACTATGTCCTTTATTATTTAATGGCAATATGAAATAAGTTATAATCTTGGACTTTTGATACATAAATTAAATATACTCTAATTTATGTAAGTCTTGGAAGTACTTTCAGTACCTAGAGTTTAAAATTTTTTAGAACAGGAACATTTTGTAGCTGAGAATGGCAATTAAGAATATTAGGAGCCAGGCTGTCTGGGCATAAATTCTAGTTCTGCATCTTATTAGCTGTATAAATTACTAAAATTCTTCATGCTTTAGTTTCTTCATCTGTAAATCTGAAATATTATCATCTGCCCCATGGAGTTTTGTGATTTGTGTGTGTGTACATGTGTATACATATGTGTAATTGTACATGTCACATGCCCAAATACATGCTGGCATACAGCGCACGCTGAAAAAATATTATTATTATTACTCTTGTCCCAGAGTATAAAACTGCTCATGTCCAAATGATTACTGTTTATTTAGGTCTTGTGAGTTAAGCTTTGTTTTGACATAACTGAAAAAAGAACAAAACAAAAAGAAAAAAAAACCCTTGAGGGTGGGGTTATAGTCATGCTAGGGGTACTAGCATGCCCTGGGTTCAATCAACTAAAAATATATTTTCTTATGTTTCTTAAAGATCAAACATTACCTTATAATCTTGCAATACGCAGAACACATTTTGAAATGTGCTTCTTTGGTCATTCAAAGGATGATAGTTACATGCAGAAGAATGCTTAATACTACAGTGGACACATGAAACTAGTATTTGGTATATACTTATAGCTAGTCAAGGGCGATAAAGGAATTTTAATATGTTGGCATTTTTTTTTAAATGAGCGTTAATATTTATCAAATATTTAAATAGTGTGAATGTTACAATACTATCTCATTTAATCTTCACAAAAATGCTGCAATAGAGATGCTTTTATTATTATCATTCTAATAATACAGATAAGGAAATCGAAGCTCAGAAAAAAGGGTTCAGAAAATTTTCTCCTATTACCTACATGGCAATTAGGTAGGCAGAATTCTAACCCAGATTTTCTCAGTTAATATCTGTATGCTTAAAAACTGGAGCACAGGGTTAGCTAAGTATTTGGCAATGGATAACAATTTTGAAGACATATTTAGTAGGGTTTGGGAAGCAGATGTAATACACACTGAGATCCAAGCCTTTTAGAACCAATCACTCCCCATTTTGTCATAATATCTCTGGAAAGGCAGAAATATTTCATGATGAGTTAGCCATGGTGAAGCTTTAGTCAAGAACTCTGAGATTCCTCTTCTTTATCAAATCTAGACTTATAAATAGGAAGAATACTGAGGTCAACAGCTGGCATGAACAACTTCGTATGAATTAGAAAATGGCAACTACTGTAGAGGGGCAATGGCAACAACATGCCCCCTCTGAACTAGCCACAACCCTGGGTATTATCCTTTGAAAAAAACTTCCTTTTTCACAGACATGAGACCCTGCTCTAGGGGTCACAGTTTGTTCAAAGGAAAGTGGAATGAATTTCAGCCCTCTTCATACAAAAATATGGCAGAGCCTTGAGAACAGGGAAATTTATCCACTAAGGCAGAACTCTTTGGACTTGCTAAACCGAAGCCATACCCGCCTAGCTGTTACCATCTTTTGGTGGTTGTTTCGTGTAAATATGTCTCATTTCAGCTCATAACAGAGCAGTATCAATTAATATTACTCAATGTACTTTTTCTTATTTTTTTGCCCTATCTGCTGTGGTGGCCCAATTTCCCCCAGCTTCTCATTTTTGATTGGCTTACATTACCACACACAGGCACACCAGAGTTTTGTTTTCAATAGGGCTGATTAACTTTAAAAGACTCTTTTTAGTAGATGAAATGTTTAAATACATAGAAATAAATTTTCATTTTTAATAATTCTATCACCTTGCTAAATATTCAAGATAAATGTGAATTGGTATAAAACATTTAGAAAGCCAAGCACAGTGGAGCATGACTATAATCCCAGTAGCTTTGGAGGATGAAGCAGGAGGATCGTGAGTTCAAAGCCAGCCTCAGCAAAAGTGAGGTAATTAAGCAACTCAGCTAGACCCTGTCTCTAAATAAAATACAAAATAGGGCTGGGAATGGGGCTCTGTGGTTGAGTACCCCAGAGTTCAATCCCAGTACCAAAAAACGAAATAAAACAAAACAAAAAAACCCAAACATTTAGAAAGAAATTTAGTTATAGCTTAGATACGGTCATTCTGGAAATTTATGATAAAGAAATAATGCTAAATACAAAATGAAAATATAAATATCTATTGATAAAGATATTCACTACAGTGTTATATTAAAGACTAATTGGAAATCAGTTATCCTCTACAATCAAACAAAAGGCTTTAGGTAAATTGTTGTATATATCCTATACAGAGATATACTGAGTATTATCGTCTTTTAAAATATTTTGAAGTGCTTATAAAAACACATAAAATATGAATGCTATTATGTTTTGGTTGTTTTCTGTTGCACGTGCATGCGCGCGCGCACACACACACACACACACACACACACACACACAAAACAGAACAACAACAAAAAAACCACTCCAAAGTTGATGTGTAACAATAATTTTATTGTGCTCACAGATTCTGTGGACCAGGACTTTTACTAACTAGGTAGGTGTGGATGTCTTATCTGCATGATGGCATGGGGGCATTAGTTGAGAATGCTTCACTGGATGGGGACTTTGATTCCTTTGTATTCTCACATGCAAAGGCTGAGATGGGTGGGAACTGTCAATGGAGGCAGCTTCAAGAGGTTTATGCTTCAGAAGTTTTGGGAATGGTGGCCTCAGGGTAGTTGGCCTGTTTCCACAATGTCTCAGGGTTCAAAGGGTCTGGAAAACAATTTTTTAAAATGGGATGGAAGCCATTTTTCTGCTTCTTTGGACATTGCAATGATGGCTTCATTTGGTTTTGAAAGCAACTTTTCAGAGCCCAGTCAAGAGGCCACTTAGTATGTCAAAAGACAACTATTGTGGTAGATTCCTGATCTTACTTCTAGCAATATGTTCTTAAATTCAACAGTTGATTGGCAGTGATGTTCTGGTTTTTCACATGTAGTAAAGGTGTCTGGTCCCTTAGTACATCTGTATATTGACCTTATTCTAAAAGTCACACCTGTAGGCCAAGCTTAGAGTCCACATCTCTAGTTTCTTAAGGATCTGATAAGTACACACTTTCTTGTATTAATCTCTTTCTGCATGACATAGCCAGCCAGAATGAATGGCTCCCATTTCTTACAGCTGCTCCCTGATTATATTGGTGATTTAGTCCAGCTGTCATGTAGTCCAGTAATATAACATGTAGAGAAAATTTAACATTCTAAAAATTTCAGCCTTAAAGCAATAATTAAAGTTAAGGGACATGGCTATTCTCTATTTTAGACAAAAATTCTCAAATTTGAAAAATTATACATTTTTAAAAAACATCATTAAATAAAGAAATGACTTACTAAAAATGTCATATTGTATTCAACTGAAGTTATTTTTAAAATTATCACTTACTAAGGCTTTGTAGAAGACTGCAAATAAAGATATGATTTAATACGAGTTTTGTTAAACAAATTTTTTATTATACATTTCCCAGAAAATTAAAAATTCTATGCCATAGAGGTTGACTCTTTGATGAAATAAATGTTGAACTAAATAAAAAATGAGCACTGGATTTTAAAAACCATGAAGATAAATAAAATACGAAGACTCTGCACTTAACCATATTAATTATAGCCAATATAAAACAATCGATTCAAATAATTGAAAATCCACATTAACTTTATTCTTGCCCTACTTTTATAGTCAATTCTTTTTCTCCCTCCTTCATCATTGTTCATGTAACCCTAGTTAGGGTACAAGGCTTGTCAATCAATTTAATGTTGGTTGGTTGTCTGATTTTGTTTAAGCAAGAAAAGAATTTCTCAAAGTATATTCACAGTTCAAAATCTCAGGGAGGGGCTGTGGTTGTGGTTCAGTAGTAGAGCACTTGCCTTGCATGGGTGAGGCCCTGGATTCAATCCTCAACACCACATAAAAATAAATAAATAAAATATAAAGGTATTTTAAAAAATCTCAGGGAGAACCTATGAGGTATATTCAGAAGCTTTGCAGGTCAAAATAATATTCAACCACACTAGAGGTCATAGAGCAAGAATACAATTTATATGTGCTTTTTGTCTGGATTCTTTCATGTTGTATGTGTCAATCATTTTTTTAAACAATATTTATTTTTTAGTTGTAGTTGGACACAATACTTTTATATATTTATTTTTATGTGGAGCTGAGGATCAAACCCAGGGCCTCGCACCTGCTAGGCAAGTGCTCTACTGCTGAGCCACAATCTCAACCCCCCAGTCATTACTTTTTATTGCTGAGTAGTATTCCACTGTCTGGATATGCCACAATTTAACAAGTCATCTACCTTTTGATGGATACTTGGGACTTTTCAGCCATCAATTATCTTTCAGAGAGATTTAAAAATGAAGTAAATATTCTTGCTTACCCACATATTTACCATTTATAATGCTCTTCATTCCTCTGTGTAGATTCAGATTACCCTCAGAACTGTTTTCCTTCTCTCTGAAAGACTTGCTACAGCATTTCTTAAAGCACTTTATTTTTGGTGCTGGATTCTTTCAGCTTTTGTTTCTCTGAAAAAGCATTGGTTTCACCTTCATTTTAAAAAGATATTTCTGTTGGGTACAAAATTCTAGTTGGACAATTTTTCTTTCAATAGTTTAAAAATGTTCTTCCACTGTCTTATAGTTTGTGTTAAAGTGGAGAAGTCCAATTTATTCCTATATTTGTACTTTAATATATTAATGTCTTTCCCCCATCCAGATGTTTTTAAGAATTCCAATTATGATGTACTTTGTACAATTTTCTTTATATTTCTTGTGCTTGAAATTCATTAAGTTTCTTGGATCTGTGGATTTATACTGTTCACCAAATTAGGAACATTTTTGGCTTATTAAAACATTATTTCTGCACCACACATTTTCTCCTCCTTCTGGGAGTCCTATTTCATTTGAGTTAGGCAACATGGAGTTGCAACTGCCAGCCTGTCACTAATTCTCTGTGAACAATTTTTTATTTTTTCATTCTTTTGTTTCATTTTGGATAGTGTATCTTAGCATATAGTAATGTTTTCTTTTGTAGTATCAATTCCACTATTAAGCCCATCCAGTGTATTTTCATCTTAGACGTTATGTTTTTGATTTTTAGAAGTTTAAATTAGGTCTTTTTGATATTTCCATTTACTTCTTAATATGCTTGTGCTTTCCTCTACCTTCTTGGGCACATGGAGTGTATTTTAAATAATAATTTAATGTCCTTGTCTATAAATTCTATCCTAAGTGCCATTGCTGAGTCAGTTTCTATTGATTAATACTTTCTCATCATAAGTTATAATCTGCTGCTTCATTGAATGCTAGATATTGGAAATTTTATGTGCCTTTTTTCTCTGTTGCTTAAATATATTTAAACTTTCCTCAAGGGCACAATAACATTTCTTAGAATTTTTTTTTCTCTTTTGCTTTTCATTTTAAGTAATTGCAGATACACACTAAGTTGCAAAAAAAAAAAAAAAGTACAGCATAGGAGAATAGCATGTGTATAAGTGAAATAAATGATCAATGATAATGGGACAGGAAGGAAGAATTAAGAATACTTAGATATTATTATAAGGTACTTGCACTATCTATAAAACAGTATTATGTTATTTAAAAGAGAACTTGGATTAGTTGTAAAAGTATATTGAAAACTCTAGGACAATGACTGGGAAAAAAAGTAAAAACAAATAATAATTGATACGAGAAAAAGAAATCCTATAAAATGCTCAGAACCTATATCAGCATTCTCCCAACACCAAGCAGCCAAGCATGGAGAGAGATGCCCTCCACTAGTGGGTTAGAGAGAGAATTAAGATCAGGCCTTACACATGAAATGTACCATGTTACCACGCAGCATTGGAGAAATGCAGTGATGGGTAAAGCCTCCAACCAACTTGCAGACTGAGCAACTAAAATTGCATTAGGCCAAATGATGACTGCTTTCACCACTCCTCCTCTAACCTCCATGGCAGAGTAGGGAGCAAGACTTTACCCACTGGGGTGCAAGGCACAAAAGATAACAGGGGATTTATCTTGGACTATAGTGCCAGACCCACTATTGTAATTCCCAACACCTGGTAGAAACTAAAGGCTCATGTATAGGCCAGAGCTTATAGATTGAGCCTCTGTACCAACCCAGGAATCTGGAGAAGATCTGTGCATTGGTTGCATAGACTTAAGTTTTAATCTGCATCATTTCTAGCCTTGGAGTGGGCTTGGGGCACAACTTTCCTTCTCCTGAGATTGTGCAGGCTCCTGTACCTATGAGACTCAGGTGTGACCATGCTTAGCATCAGCTCTGATGGCCAGGGGAGAGCCTTCACCAACACTATCATAGTATAAAATCCATTTGTTGGGAATAAGACAGGTTACTAAGCACAAGACTTTGCCCTGGGATTTACTGCTGGGCTGGTGAAACTTCACACTAGGTATATCCTAACAGCCTGTATCTCTAGGCTGGTATGAAGATGGAGTCTCTGGAACTATTTCAGTGACAGGGGAAGACACGCAGCCCTAGTCTATTAGCAGCAATTTTTATTGGCTGCAGTAGTTTAGGGCCACAATACACCTCAGCAATAAGCAGCACATAGAAGTGTGGGTCTTGGTCTTACTGCAGTGTTGTGCTGGTTTTGGTAAATTTTGGCACAGGGTATAAAACACAGCTTGGTGACATTGGTGGTAAGAAATGTGCTAGAGGAGACTGGGGTTGGTCCATCCATGTTGACTACCCATAGCCAGGCAGAATTCTGCAGTATATGTCCACAGATGTAACTGTCAACAAGACATCTGGGCCTATCCTGGACTCAGCAAGAAACTTATGGGGATAGACTACTCTTTCTAATTATACTACTGGTTGTCTCTAAACAACAAATCAATAGTGTATTTGGGACAAATCTGGGCTTAGATTGCCCTATAGTACTGAAATAGTGAAGACACACCACCAGCAGGCTCCAGGCAAATCTGGACCTGGATACTAGCCTGTTCTGAATCATAGAAATGATTACAGTCTCAGAGAAAATAAGGAGACTGCTTGGAATTCCTGGAAGGAAAGATACAAACAAATCCAGGTTAGGAAGACTGGAATAAACACCTTATTCTTTAATGCTCATGCCAATAAGCATCAAAATGATTTTCTAATGAGGTGCCAGAGACAGACCAGATAGTATGATAGTTAGCTTTTCATCACTGTGACAAAGTACTTGACAAAAACAACTTAAAGGAGGAAAGATTTAATTTGTCTCAAGATTTCAGAGGTTTGGTCCATTGTTTTTTGACTGAGGCATGGCAGAACATCATGGCAACAAGAATATGTGGCAGAGAAGGCTGTTTACCTCCTGGCAGCCAAAGAACAAAGAGAAAAGAAGAGAGAGGGGGCCAGGGACAAGGTATAGTCCCAAAGGGAATATCCCCAAAGACCTACTCCCTTCAACTAGGTCCCACATCCTATAGTTTCCACTACCTCTGAATAATCCAAAGTGTAAATCCATTGATGATTAATCCATGTTGATGCAGTAGATGAGGTTAAAGCCTTTGCATGCAAATCAATTCCTGAAAGTCTCACCTTTGAACATTACTGTATGGATACCAAGTCTTCAACATATGAGCTTTTTTAGGGAAAATTCCAGATACAAACCATAACAAATAGTGATAAGCATGGAAAAACTCAAGAGAATTGAAAATTGTTTTAAGGAAAAATCAACAAACTTAAAGAAAATTTGGAAACATTTCAATATTCTAACAAAAATTTAATAAAGAGATGAAAGCAGTTTAAAAAATCAAACAAATTCTTGAGCTGAAAAATATACTCTGTAAAAAATAAAAACACTTGAAGGCATCAATAAGAGGATAGATCAAACAGAAGAATTAGTAAACTCAAAGCTAAGTTATTTGAAAATATACAGTTTGAGGAGAAAAGTAAAAAAATAATGAAGAGGAGTGAAGAAAACTTATGTAAACATTAGGATAATATTAATGGGGAAATATTTGGGTTATTAGGGTTCAAGGACTTTAAAATGTCAAAAGGGTATGTTGTTATTTCTTTTTTCTTTATTTGGCATGGTGGATTGAACTCAGGGGCACTCAAACACTGAGTCACATCCCCAGACCCTTTTAAAAATATTTTATTTAAAGACAGAGTCTCACTGAGTTGCTTAGCGCCTTGCTGTTGCTGAGACTGGCTTTGAACTGGCCTCAACCTCCCGAGCTGCTGGGATTATAGGTGTGTTGTTATTTCTTATTCTATTCTACTAGAGTAAATTAATTATGAAGGAAGATAAGATATGAAGAAAGTAAGGAACTACAACAAAATAAGAAACAAGTTATGTAATGGCTATAGTAAAACCTTACCTATAAATAGTTACCATGAATGTAAATAGATTAAATTCTCCAATTAAAAGACAAAAGAACTAAATAGATAAACAACAATAAAACAAATAAGACACAACTGCATACTGCTTACAATAAACTCATCTTATCTTTAAGGATATACATACACTGAAAGTAAAGGGATGGAGTTAGATATCCCATGCAAATGTAATTCAAGGAAAGAAGTAGCCATAATAATATAACAATAATTTTTAAATACAAAGCAGTAAAAAGAGACAAAATAGGTCATTATATAAGAATAAAGGGATTAAATCAGCAAGAAGAAAGAATAATCCTAAATGTATATGTTCCCAATACTGGATCATCCCAATATATAAAGCAAATATTAATAGACCTCCCCTTATGTAGGCTCTCACTTCATGCTATTACCTTTGCTCTGTAAAGCTTTTTAAATCCGATGCCATTCTACTATTGATTCTTGGTTTTATTTCTTCAGCGTTAAGATTTTTATTAAGGTAGCTGGTGCCTGCACCAATATGTCATAGTATTGACCTTATGTTTTCTTTTAACACTTGAAGTTTTTCTGGTCTAATTCCTAGGTCATTGATTCACTTGGAGTTGACTTTTGTGCAAGGTGAGAGACAGGCATCTAGTTTCACTCTTCTCCATGTGGATATCCTGGTTTTCCTAGTACCATTTGTTAAAAAGGGTATTCTTTCTTCAATGTATGTATTTGGCACCTTTGTCAAAGATCAGATGACAGTATCTATAAAATTTATCTCTGTGTCTTCTATTCAATAGGTCTTCATGTCCATTGTTATGCCAAATACCATGTTGTTTTTGTTACTGAATCTCTAGAGTATAATTTGAGATAGTGATGTGTCCAGCATTGCTTTTATTATTATTACTTTGGCTATTCTGGATCTTTTATTTTTCCAAATGCATGATCGGACTGTTTTTTCTAGTTCTGAGAAGGAAATTGGTATTTTGATTGGGATTGCATTAGATCAGTAGACCACTTTTGGTAATATGGCCTAAAATTTTGACAATATTAATTCTGCCTATCCAATATCTCCATGGGAGATCTTTCCATCTTCTAAGGTTTTCTTTAGTTACTTTCTATGGTGTTCTATAACTTTTATTGTAGAGGTTTTTCATTTCATTGGTTAGGCAATTCCAAGATATTTCATTTTCTCAATGCTATTGTGAATGAAATTGTTTTCCTGTTCTTTTTCAGCAGATTCATTATTAGAGTATAAGAAAGCAATTGATTTTTGTATGTTGATCTCATATCCTGCCACTTTCCTGAATATGGTTATGACTCTGTTAAGTCTTCTGGTAGAATTTGTTTTGGTTTTCTAAATATAGGATTATGTCAACAGAAAACAGACATAATTTGACTTTTCCCATTTGTATTTCTTTAATTTCCTTTTCTTTCCTGATTGCTCTGGCTAGAGTTTTAAGAACTATGTTAAGTAGGAGTGATGAGAAAATGCTTTCAGCTTTTCTCTGTTCAGTATAATTTTGACTTTAATTTTTCATATTTAGCCTATAGAATGTTGAAGTAAATTCCATCTACCCCTAGTTCCTCCAGTGCTTTTCATGTGAATGTGTGCTGAATTTCATAAGATGCTTTTAATGTATTTGAGATGATCATGTGATTTTTGTCCTTAATTATATTTATGTGATGAATTACATTTATTGCTTTACCAATGTGAACCAACCTGGGATCCCTGGGATGAAACAGACTTGATTGTGGTGTAAAATCTTAGTATGTTTTTGAATGTAGATTGCTAATATTTTTTTAAGTATTTTGTGTTTATATTCATTATAGATATTGATTTTCTTTGCTTGACATGTCTTTTTGTTTGTTTTTTAGGGGAACAGGAATTGAACCCAATGGTACTTAGCCACTGAGCTACATCCACAGTCCTTCTTTTAAAATTTGGGACAGGGTCTCACTAAGTGGCTTAGAACCTCACTAAGTTGCTGAGGTTGGCTTTGAACTTGCAATCCTCCTGCTTCAGCCTCCTGAGCCACATGCCTGTAAAGGAATGTGCTACCATACCCAGTGCTTCATGTGTCTTCACAGAATTAACTTGGGTGTATTCCCTCCCTTCCTATTTCGTGGAATAATTTGAGGAATACTGGTATTAATTCTTCCTTAAAAATCCAGTAGAGTTCAGCTAAGAATCCATCTGTTCCTGGGCTTTAATTTGGCGGGAGGCTTTTATGACTCCTTTAATTTCATTGATTAATATGGATCTGTTTAGGTTTTCTGTATTCATTTGGTTCAATTTTGTTAAGTTGTATGTGTCTAGAAACTACATCTTTTAGGTTTTTGGAGTGTAAGTTTTAAAAATAGCTCCTGATTATGCTGTGGATTTCAGAAATTTCCAAGGGAAACTTCCCTTTTCATCTTCAATTTTGTTTATTTTGGTGTTCTTTTTGTTTTTTTGGTTAGTTTGGCTAAGAGTCTATTAATCTTGTTTACCTTCTCCAAAGAATCAGATATTTATTACACTAACTCTTTGTGTTAATTTTATAATCTTGATTTCTATAATTGTGCCTCTGATCCTAATTATTTCCTTCTTCTACTGGTTTTGGAATTACTTTGTTCATGATTTTCTGGGGTCTTGAGATATAACATAGAATGTTTCTTTGTGATTTTTCTTTTTCTTTTTTTTAAAAATTTTTATTGTTGGTTGTTCAAAACATTACATAATTCTTAATGTGGGCATTTCATAGTAACCAGAGATTTTGGTACATTGTATCACTATTTTTGATTCTAGAAATTAAGATTTCTCCTCTTGTTTTTTTTATGACCCATTCTTTATTCAAGAATATTGATCAGGGCTGGTGATATGGCTTAGTGGTAGAATGCTTGCCTAGTATGTGCGATGCCCTGGGTTCGATCCTCAGCACCACATAAAAATAAAGGTATTGGTCGAACTACAAATAAAAAAATAAATATTTTTTAAAAAGAGTATTGATCAATCTCTGTGTTTATGTGGTCTCTATAATTTTTCTTGTTGATTTTTAATTTTATTCCATTATAATCTGAAAAGATGTAAGAGATTATATTGATTTTTTTTGGTAATAGGTAAGTGTTATGGTTTTGATGTGAAGTGTGCCCCAAAAGCTCATGTAAAATAGGGCTTAGAGATTAAATGATTAGGTTATAAGACCCTTAATCTAATCAGTGCATTAATTCACTGATAAGGATTAACTGGATGGCAACTATAGGCAGGAAGGGTGTGGATAGAGGTGATGGGTCTTTGTGGGCATACCTTTGGGGTATATATTTTTCCCATGGTGAGGACAGTACCCCCCCCGCCCCCCCCCCCCGCATACTCTGCATCCTGGTGCCATGATATGAGCCAATTTCCTGTGCAACACTCTTCTGCCATGATGATCTATTTTCCTCAGGCCCCAAAAGAATAGAGTTGGCCATGTACAGACTAAGATATCTGAAACTGTGAAAATCCAAATAAACTTTTCTTTCTCTGTGTTCTCATCAAGTCTTTTGGTCACAGCAATGAAAAAGGTGACTGAAATAGTAAGACCTCCTTTGTGATCTAAAAAATTATCTATTTTTGAGAAAGTTCCATGAATACTGCTGAGGAAAAAGTAAATACAGATGTAGGTGGATGAAACAGTCTATAGATGTCGTTCATTCAATTCATAGTATTAAGGTCAGAAGTACTGATTTGATGACTTATCTGTTGGTGAGTAGAATATTTTGAAATCATCTAGTATTATTGTACTGGGTTCTGAGTCTTGATGTCAATAAATGTTTTTTTTTCTATGTAATTAGGTACACCAATATTAGGAGTATAATATTTACTATCATTATATCTTCTTGAACTACTTCCTTTCCAGTAAATAGTGACTTTCTTGTTTACTTTTTGTTTGAAATCTACTTTGTTAGGTATTAGACTATCTACTTTTGCTTGTTTGCAGATTCCATTCACATGGAACATTTTTTTACCATGCTTTTCTTTTCAGTCTGTGGATGTCTTTGCCTATGAGATGAGCCTCTTTCAAACAGCATGTAATTGGGTCTTATTTGTTAATCCACTCTGACAATCAATGTCTTTTAATTAGAGATTTGAGACCATTTATATTCAGAGTTATTATGGAGAGAGGTTTATTATTTCTTGACATTTTGATTTGTTTTACATATTTAATTTGTTCTGAATTTTCATTTATTTAACTGCCCTTCTTGTGATCTTCACCCATTCAGGACTTGTGAGGTTTGTTTTTGAGTTCTTTTGTGTGTAGTATTAAGTATTTTACATAGTGCTGGCCTAATGGTCACGAATTCTCTCAGTTTAGTTTTATTGAGAAGAGGTTCTGTTTCTCCTTTGATTTTTGAATGATGGCTTTGCTGTGTATAGCAATCGTAGTTGGCATTTGATTTCTTTCAGAGCTTGGATTGTCTCCTTTCTAGCCCATCTGGAGTTTGAAGTCTGATTTGAAAAGTCAGAAGTAAGTATCATTGGTTTATGTCTAAATGCTGTCTGACATTTTTTCTTGTGGGTTTTAATATTCTATCTTTATTTCTTATGTTGGGCATTTTGATTATGATGTGTCTTTGAAAGGTTATTTTTAATCTTGTTTGTTAATATATCCTATCTTTGAGGTATGATGTTCTGTTCTGTTAGTGATGCTTTCAACTGGGTTTTTATTTGATTTATTGTGTTTTTCATTTTTAGGATTTCTGATTTGTTTCTTTTTAGAATCTCTATCTATTGAAATGGTCTTTTACTTCCTATATTTGCTCCCTTATTTCATTATTTAGATCTTTTTAGCTCATTAATCATTTTAATGATCAGTTTTTTATAGTCTTCCTCTCGAATTTCATCCCTGTCAATATATATGGGTTCCTCTGTTGGAGGCTATAAATTTTGGGATGATACTATTTTTTGCCTATTCCTTTATATGTTCAGAGGTCTTATACTTGCATATCTGCTGAGATGGATTCCTTTTCTTCTTTTATGAGGGAGTCATTTTTTTGAGTAATCCTATGTTATCAGTATACCTTAGCTTCAATACATAGCCTTAGTGTAGTCCAAGTGTTAATTTCAACCTCCAGTGCTTCTTAGAAAGGAAAGAGTGCCAGGGAGAAGATATTTCTGAACATTCTTAAACAAATTCTGCCAAGCAGGGTCAAGGCATTCCCTCTCCTTGGGAGAAAATGGCCATGTGCCAGAATATTGACAGTTTCACAGATAAATTCATTTTATTTTGTGTTGGATGTGTGAAGACCTTTGGAATTATAGCTTTCAAAGAGTATGACTCTGATATATTCTCTAACATCATATTCTGTGTCAATGATAATAAATCCATTGGTTTCCTCAGAATTCCACCTACCCAGGAGGATCAGACAGAAGGATCAGAGAGACAGGAGTATCAGAAGTTGTCAACCAGCCTGGCAATTTAGCAAGATCCTTTCTCAAATAAAATAAGAACTCTGGGGGCTGTTGCTCATTGGTAGAGCACTTGATGAGCATATGCAAAGCCACAGATTTAACCTATAACATTTCTTGGCTTCTGAGGTGTCCAGCATCTTCTTTAGAGATATCCTAGTCCCTAGAGGTCCCAGGCCAACAGAGGCTATGGTAGAGTAATCCTGAACAGAGAAGAGAGAGCCTAGAGAGAGACCTCTCTTCTTTTATTATTATATTTTTTGTTTTAATTATATATGTATTATATGTAATATGCACATATTATACACATAGTGGTTTATTCACACATAGAAACAGCATAATTTGGTAAATTTCATTCCCCAGTACTTCCCCATATCCTCCTCTCCATCTTTCCTATTAATCCTCTTCCTATACTCTATTGCTTTCCATCTAATATTTATAGCAGCATAATTCTCAATAGCCAAGATATGAAACCAGCCTACTGTCTATCAACAGACAAACAGATAAATAAAATGTGACTACACACACACACACACACACACACACACACACACACAGGAGTTTTACTCAGACATAAATAATAATGAAATTATGTCATTTGTTGATAAGTAAAATAAGACTCAAATAGTCAAGGGTCAAATGTTTTCTCTCTTAAGAGAAAGGAAGAGAGAAATAATCTTATAAAAATATATTTTCAGGGGCTGGGGCTGGGGCTCAGTGGTAGTGCACTTGCCTGGCATGTGTGAGGCACTGGGTTCGATTCTCAGTACTACATATAAATAAATAAACAAGTGACTATCAACAAGTAAAAAACTATTTAATTTTCCCCCCAAATATCCATAATGTACAAGGAACAAAAGCAAAACAAAACTAAAATGAACAACCTGATTAAAAATGGTTTATAGATCTAAATAGATATTTAGACATGCAAACGGTCACAAGATCTCTGAAAAATTCATCAGCATTGCTAATAACCAAGGAAATGCAAATAAATACCACAATGAGATACTAGCCCACCCAAGTCAAAATGGCTATTATCAAAAATACTAAAAACAACAAATGTAGATGAAAATGTGGAGAAAACGAAACTCTTGCCACTACTGTTGGGAATGTAAATTCTCATAGCCATTATGGAAAACAGAATGGGAAGGTTCCTTAAAAATGTGAAAGCAGAACTAGAATAAGATCTGGCAATTCTTTTTTTTTTTAAAGAGAGAGTGAGAGAGGGGGAGAGAGAGAGAGAATTTTAATATTTATTTTTTAGTTATCGGCGGACACAACATCCTTGTTTGTATGTGGAGATCTGGCAATTCTTCTAATGGGTATATATCTAAAAGAAATGAAATCAGAATGTGGAAGATACATACACATGTTCATTGCAGCAGGTTCTCTAGAGCACTACCCAACCACTTGAATATTCATAAATTAATGAATGAATAAAAATGTGGTATATACACACAATGGAATACTATTCAGACTGTGATTCTGTCAATGATTCAACATGAATGGAAGATTATGTCATATAAAGTAAGCCAGGCACAGAAAGAAAAGTACCATATGATCTCAGGCATATGTAAATCTAAGAAATGCTCCCATAGAAATCAAGAGTATAATACTGGTTGGTAGAGGATGGGGAGAGATGATAAGGAGGATGGGTAATGGGAAAAATTTGTAGTTATTATTTATCACTAAGTAAGTATAGTTAGGAGAAATAAGTTTTGTTGTATTGTAAGGTGGCTACTGATAGCAATAACACATTGCACACTTGAAAAAGCTACAATAAAGGATTTTGAAAGATTTGCCATAAAGAAATGATATGTATTTGAGAATATTAATATGTTTAACCTTATTTAAACATTATGCAATGTATACCTGTATTGAAATAGTAAATGGAACCCCATTGCTATGTATAGTTTTTATGTTTTTCTATATTAATAAAAAAATTGAAAACGAAAAGAAAAAAAGACTCAGAAAATCTCAATAGAGCCTAAGTGAACTATGGGGTCATAATCAAGTGGGACAACATTGCCATTAGGTAGGTCCCATAAGGAGAGACAAAAGGGGAAGAGAGAATATTTAAAGAAATAATGATAATTATTATCCAAAGTACAGGTATGAAGACATGAATTGGTGTGAATATACTATGTATACAACAAGGAGATATGAAAAATTGTGCCCTATATGTGTAATAAGAATTGTAATGCATTCTGCTGTAATATATATATAAAAAATAAATAATGGGTGAAAACCTCCAAAATTTGATGAAAGACATTTGACAAATATAAACATTTGAGAAGTTCAATTAACTCCAAGGAAGGTAAACTCAAGGAGACTCATATTTCTCCACATAATAAAATTTCAAAAGTCAGAGACAAAAAGATATGAAAGCATTAAGAGAGAAGTGACTTGTCACATACTGGGATCCTTAATAGGATTATCAGCATATTTCTCCTCAGAAGATTTGGAGGATGGATGGCAGAATCCAATATATTCAAGTACTAAAAGAAAATAGAGACACAAACCAAGAATCCTATATTTACCAAAACTGTCTTTCAAAAGTGAGGGAAAAATTACAATATCACCAGGTACATAAAACCTAAGGAATATCATTACCATTAGACCTGCTTTATAAGAAATATGCTAGGGAGTCATGTAGGGTAAAATAAAAGGACAACGCATAGAAATTCAATGCCACATAAGGAAATAAAGATCTAACTAAAGGAAGTTCATAGGCAGATATAAAAGACAGTGTTATTGCAACAATAATTTCCAGATATATTTTTGTTTGGTATTTAATTTAACAACAAATGCATTTAAAAAAATTATTAGTTCAGGATTTGGTCTGAAATTCTGTAATTTTGGAACATCAAGAACTGAAAGAGCTGAGAAAAAAGCTGTAATGCAGAAGATTTTTCACACATTTTGTTTAAGCTAAACAGGTATCAATTCAAAGTATAATGTTATAATTTTAGGATATTAAAAGTAAATCTGCATAGTAACCCTAAAGAAAATGGCTATATAATGTATACAAGGAAAATGGGAAAGGAATTTAAACATTTCACTATAACAAAACAAAACGAACAACCAAAAACAAAAACATCAACACCTAAGCAGAAAAGACATTAATGAAAAGAATTGGGTACAAAAAAAGCTACAAGGCAAATAATACAGTACAGCTACAGTAGCAAAATAGCAGAAGTCCCTCCTCACCAATAATTACTTTAAATGTAAGTGAATTAAACTCTCAAGTCAAATGGCAGAGATTGGCTGGAAAACTAAAAATGCATCATTCAATTATATTTTGCCTATAAGAGATTTACTCTAGATATGAAGACACAAATAGAATGAAAGTGAAAAGATGGTAAGAGATATTCTAAGCAGAGTATCCAAAGGAGAGCAAGGACCAGGTGGTGGCTCACACCTGTAATCCCAGAGGCTTGGAGGCAGAGGGAGTAGAATTGCAAGTTTAAAGCCAGTGAGACTCTGTTTCAGAATTTAAAAAAATTATAAAGAAAGGGCTGTGGCTTTGGATCAGTGATTGAGCAGCTCCTGGGTTCAATCCCTGATGAGAGAGAGAGAGAGAGAGAGAGAGAGAGAGAGAGAGAGAGAGAGAAGAGAGAAGAGAGAAGAGAGGAGAGAGGAGAGAGAGAGAGAGAACGCACAAGGGTGCCTATAGTAATATCAGACAAATAAAACTGAAGTTAAAAAAGATTATGAGAAGCAAATGCAGCAGAAGGCAAGAAATAATTAAAATCAGAGCGGAAATCAACGAAATTGAAACAAAAGAAACTATTGAAAAAATCAACAAAACTAAAAGTTGGTTCTTCGAAAAAATAAACAAGATTGACAGACCCTTAGCCATGCTAACGAAGAGAAGAAGAGAGAGAACTCAAATTACTAACATACGGGATGAAAAAGGCAATATCACAACAGATGCTACAGAAATACAGAAGACAATTAGAAATTATTTTGAAAACCTATATTCCAATAAAATAGAAGATAGTGAAGACATCGATAAATTTCTTAAGACATATGATTTGCCCAGACTGAGTCAGGAGGATACACACAATTTGAACAGACCAATATCAATGGAGGAAATTGAAGAAGCAATCAAGAGACTACCCACCAAGAAAAGCCCAGGACCGGATGGGTATACAGCGGAGTTTTACAAAACTTTTAAAGAAGAATTAATACCAATACTTTTCAAGTTATTTCAGGAAATAGAAAAAGAGGGAGCTCTTCCAAATTCATTCTATGAGGCCAACATCACGTTGATTCCGAAACCAGACAAAGACACCTCAAAGAAAGAAAATTACAGACCAATATCCCTGATGAACCTAGATGCAAAAATCCTCAATAAAATTCTGGCGAATCGGATACAAAGGCACATCAAAAAAATTGTGCACCATGATCAAGTAGGATTCATCCCTGGGATGCAAGGATGGTTCAATATACGGAAATCAATAAATGTTATTCACCACATCAATAGACTTAAAGATAAGAACCATATGATCATCTCGATAGACGCAGAAAAAGCATTCGACAAAATACAGCATCCCTTTATGTTCAAAACATTAGAAAAACTAGGGATAACAGGAAATTACCTTGACATTGTAAAAGCTATCTATGCTAAGCCTCAGGCTAGCATCATTCTGAATGGAGAAAAATTGAAGGCATTCCCTCTAAAATCTGGAACAAGACAGGGATGCCCTCTATCACCACTTCTATTCAATATAGTTCTCGAAACACTGGCCAGAGCAATTAGACAGACAAAAGAAATTAAAGGCATAAAAATTGGAAAAGAAGAACTTAAATTATCATTATTTGCGGATGACATGATTTTATACCTAGAAGATCCAAAAGAGTCTACAAAAAAACTACTAGAACTAATAAATGAATTCAGCAAAGTAGCAGGTTATAAAATCAACACACATAAATCAAAGGTATTCCTGTATATCAGCAACAAAACTTCTGAAATGGAAATGAGGAAAACCACTCCATTCACAATATCCTCAAAAAAAATAAAATACTTGGGAATCAACCTAACAAAAGAGGTGAAAGATTTATACAATGAAAACTACAGAACCCTAAAGAGAGAAGTAGAAGAAGATCTTAGAAGATGGAAAAATATACCCTGTTCATGGATAGGCAGAACTAACATCATCAAAATGGCGATATTACCAAAAGTTCTATATAGGTTTAATGCAATGCCAATCAAAATCCCAAAGGCATTGCTTGTAGAAATAGATAAAGCAATCATGAAATTCATATGGAAAAATAAAAGACCCAGAATAGCAAAAGCAATTCTAAGCAGGAAGTGCGAATCAGGCGGTATAGCGATACCAGATTTCAAACTATATTACAGAGCAATAGTAACAAAGACAGCATGGTACTGGTACCAAAACAGGCGGGTGGACCAATGGTACAGAATAGAGGACACAGAGACCAATCCACAAAGTTACAACTATCTTATATTTGATAAAGGGGCTAAAAACATGCAATGGAGGAAGGATAGCATCTTCAACAAATGGTGTTGGGAAAACTGGAAATCCATATGCAACAAAATGAAACTGAACCCCCTCCTCTCACCATGCACAAAAGTTAACTCAAAATGGATCAAAGACCTTGATATCAAATCAGAGACTCTGCGTCTGATAGAAGAAAGAGTTGGCTACGATCTACATATAGTGGGGTCGGGCTCCAAATTCCTTAATAGGACACCCATAGCACAAGAGTTAATAGCAAGAATCAACAAATGGGACTTACTTAAACTAAAAAGTTTTTTCACAGCAAGAGAAACAATAAGAGAAGTAAATAGGGAGCCTACATCATGGGAACAAATATTTACTCCTCACACATCAGATAGAGCCCTAATATCCAGAATATACAAAGAACTCAAAAAATTAGACAATAAGATAACAAATAACCCAGTCAACAAATGGGCCAAGGACCTCAACAGAAACTTCTCAGAGGAGGACATACAATCAATCAACAAGTACATGAAAAAGTGCTCATCATCTCTAGCAGTCAGAGAAATGCAAATCAAAACCACCCTAAGATACCATCTCACTCCAGTAAGATTGGCAGCCATTATGAAATCAAACAACAACAAGTGCTGGCGAGGATGTGGGGAAAAGGGTTCTCTTGTACATTGCTGGTGGGGCTGCAAATTGGTGCGGCCAATTTGGAAAGCAGTATGGAGATTCCTGGGAAAGCTGGGAATGGAACCACCATTTGACCCAGCTATTGCCCTTCTCGGACTATTCCCTGAAGACCTTAAAAGAGCGTATTACAGGGATACTGCCACATCGATGTTCATAGCAGCACAATTTACAATAGCTAGATTGTGGAACCAATCCAGATGCCCTTCAATGGATGAATGGATTAAAAAAATGTGGCATCTATACACCATGGAGTATTACGCAGCACTAAAAAATGACAAAATCTTGGAATTTGCAGGGAAATGGATGGCACTAGAGCAGATTATGCTTAGTGAAGCTAGCCAATCTCTAAAAAACAAATACCAAATGTCATCTTTGATATAATGAGAGCAACTAAGAATAAAGCAGGGAGGAAGAGCAGGAAGAAAAGATTAACTTTAAACAGAGACATGAGGTGGGAGGGAAAGGGAGAGAAAAGGGGAATTGCATGGAAACGGAGGGAGACCCTCATTGTTATACTAAATTACATATAAGAGGTTGTAAGTGGAATGGGAAAATAAACAAGGTGAGAAATGAATTACAGTAGAGGGGGTAGAGAGAGAAGATGGGAGGGGAGGGGAGGGGGGATAGTAGAGGATAGGAAAGGTAGCAGAATACAACAGTTACTATTATGGTATTATGTAAAAATGTGGATGTGTAACCCATGTGATTCTGCAATCTGTACTTGGGGTAAAAAAGGGAGTTCATAACTCACTTGAAGCTAATGTATGCTAATGTATGAAATATGATATGTCAAGAGCTTTGTAGGGTTTTGAACAACCAATAAAAAAAAAAATGTAAAAAAAAAAAAAAATGAAACCTTGTATTTTGGTAAATATTTGCATGGCTTATCTTTTCCACCTTATTTTTAAAATTTTTCCTGTATCATTAATGTTCAGATAATGTCACTTATAAATTTTATTTTGTAATTTACTTTTGCTACATTTTACCTGATAAAATTAATTCCTCTTCATTTGTCCTAAAAACTGATATCTTGCAGTTTTTGCCATATATTATACTTTTATAGGCTGTGCTTTTCCTCTGCCTCTTAAACACTAATTTAGACACAACAAATGTCACTTCTCTCCTGTAATAATGAGCACAGTTTAACTCTGATCATCATGTTTCCCTCAATGTATTATCTAGTGGTTTAATGCCTTGTTGCTTTTCACCCTCGTTATTATAATTAGCTTTTGTAATTATACTGCATGCTCTTTGTTTTACTCATACAGTTATTGATTTCGTATTCAATATGCTTCCTGTAACTCACTTTATATTGGATCCAATTTCCTAAAGTAGATCTTATATCCTTCAATATGGATTTTATGTAAGCTTTCCAGATTTAATTTGAATAAAATATCTTCATATTCACTTTAAAAAAAAAAAAAGATTATGAGAGAATGGGCATCACATATTATAGAAAGGCTCAACTGAACAAGAAGATATAACAATAATAGAAGGAAATTCAGTGTAAATATTTATTCACCTAATGAGAGACCATCAAAATTTGTGAAACAAAAACTGGTGAAACTGAAGAGGAAAATAGTTCTAAAATAAGTTGGAGACTTCAATACCCTGCTCACAATAATGGATCAAAAATTAGAGTAAGAAAGAAAATAGAAGGCTTGAACAATACAATAAACCAACTAGATCTAACAGATTTACAAAACACTCTATCTACCAACAATAGTATACATATTCTTCTCAAGTACACAGGGGCATTTTCAGTGATAAATCATATAATAAGTCCTAAATTAAGTCTCACTATATTTAAAGATAGATATCATACAAAGTATCTTCTCTGATCCATGGGATGAATAATCAGAAATCAATAACAGAAGTAAAACTGGAAAATTAAAAAATTGATAGAAATTAAAGCATTCTTAAACAACTAATGGATCAAAAGAAGAAATCAGAAATGAAATTATTTAGAAATAGATGAAAACAGAAACATATCAAAATACAGTAACAGCAAGGCTGTGGTCTTTCTATTACAAAAGAAAGATCTCAAATGAACAACCCTACATTTCAACTTAACTAGAAAAAGAAAAAGCTAAGCCCAAAGCTACCAGAAGGAAGGAAACAATAAACATTAAAGCATAGATGAATAAAATAGAGAATATAAAAATAAAAGAAAAATCAATCAAAATGAAATTTGAGTCTTTGGAAAGACTGATAAAATGGATGAACATTTGGTTAGATAGACTAAGAAAAAAACCTCAAATTAGTAAAATAAGAAATTAAAATGGAGATGTTTCTACATATTCTACAGAAATTTAAAAGTTCTTATGAGAGTATAAAGAAAACGGGTACTCCAACAAACTGATTAACCCAAGAAGGTACAACACTTGTAGAATGAATTCTACAAAACATCATCAAAAGAAATCAGAGAAGATATAAATAAATGAGAACACATCCTGTGTCACTGGGTTAGAGGACTTAATGATAATGTTAAGAATCACCCAATGTGATGAAAAGATTCAATGAAGTCTCTATGGAAAACATCTAAGTGATTTTTTTCTAAGAGAAAAATTTATCCTAAAATTCACATGGAATTTATGAGACTAAGAATAGTAGCCAAATAAATCTTGAAAAGAAATCTAGAAGTTTCACACTTTATGACTTCAAAACTTACTACAGATCTACAATAAACAAAACACTATGATGTGTTGGGACCTTTTACCTCCCTTGGGACCGCAGCCATTATTGGGTGTTGGCTGAGGCGGCCTCATGGGTTAGCATTTCCGTATATGTGACCTGGCTGGATTGGCATTCCTGGGCTTTTAACCTTAGTATCACCTAATGGTTTAATGTGAAATCTGCCTAGGCCCCTTAGTGATAGTGATGTAACTGCCCCTTATTGGTTCTTGCTACTGTCTCTTCTTACTCCCTCCTATCACTATATAACCTTGTCCCTGACACAATAAAGTTGAGATTACTGCATCTTCACGGTTGACTCATCTCCCGACTCGGTGTGATTCTGGGCCAGGTTGGGTGGCGGGCCAGGTTGCGATACTTACCCTCTCGCTCAGCCCTGGAGACACTAGCTGGTCTAGTGCACTTCACTACCTCTGTCAGAGGGTGGTTCTGACAGCTGGTGCCTCGGAGATGACAGGCTGATCCTGCCTGTCTCCCATGTACCCTTGTTGCAGGGAGCGAAAATGATGCTGGCATAAAGTTTGAAATATAGTCCAATGAAATATAACAGAACTCTCAGAAATAAACCTTTACATTTATGTTCAAATGAATTTTGACAAGATTATTAAGATCATTGAATAAAGACATTTTTTTCCATCACATAGTGCTCGTTAAAACTAGATATCCTCATTCAAAAGAAAGAAGTTGTACCCTCAATTTCTAAATTAACTCAAAATGTATTAGGGACTTAAATTCTTAGAAGATAGTAAAAATGGAAGAATTCTTCATGATACTGGATTTGGTGATGATTTCTTGCATATGATACCAAAAGGCATAGGCAAGAAGTTAAAAAAAAGAGAGAGACAAATGGATTTCATGAACATTTAGAAAATTCATGCATCAGAATATGCGATTAGTGATAAAAGTACATCCCACATAATGGAAGAAATTATTCATGAATCACTTACCTGATAAAGGATGCATATCTAGAATATATAGAGAACTCATAAAATTTAACAGCAAAAAGACAACCTGACTTAAAAATGGGCAAAGAATTTGAGAAAATATTTCTCAAAGAAGACATGCAAATGACCAAGAAGAATATGAAAGGATGTTCAACATCATTAATTATAAGGGAAATGCAAACCAAAACTATAAGAAACCACACTGCATTCATTAGGATGGCTACTATCCTCTAAAAACCAGAATAACAAGTATTGGCAAGGCTATATAGAGAAATTACATCCCTGTGCACTGTTGATTAATTTCATTTATAGTCTCCTATTTTGTATATAACTGACCATATTAATAATGTTATAGGCTAAGTTACATGTATTCAGGGAATGAATTCTTTTAATTAATGAATTCTTTTAATTTAAATTCTTTTAAAATTAAAAATTCTATTAGAAATGAGAAACATTTATATTTTTATTAAAACTGAGCACATAAGATAGTTTTTCATTACATGTAAAAATGCTGATTATAATTTCCTATGAATCTGAAAATTTCTTCATAAAATGCTAAATATGTATGTTATCTGACATATGTTGTTTTTACTATTATTACTATTATTGTATTACTAGTTTTATATAGTTATTCCAGTTCAGATTTATTGCAATAAAGCAGTTAAATATAACTTCCAAAGCTGTTCAAATGTCATTTTGTCTTCAGGGAGCAGCTCATAAGCTTAGTGCTAATATCTTCATATACATGAATCATATATTATTTTAGGCTTGACATTTCTAATTGCTCACTGGTTATTTAAAATGGATGTCCATCTAGCAACTCAAACTCATTTTTATTTCCTTATTCTCCATGAGTTATTCTCAATGCTCTGTAGCCATCCTTGATTCTTCTTACTTCCTTCTTATGTCTCATCAGTCCTTTCCTCCAAGTGCTCCCAATCCTATTAGCTGTAAAGTATTCTATAATAAATCCTTCTTGCCTCCTTTTCATTTTCATTGTTGTTATCCTAATTCAGGTCCTTATCTGGCCCATTGAAATGCCTTCCTAAAAGTCTTCTTTCTTCTCTAGTGAGTTACAGACTATTAGAAAATCATCTTACTAAAGAATGTTACAAGTAACCTATGGTATATTGTATGCCAAGGTTTTACACAGGAAAAGTTCACATACACAGACTTATATTTTTTTCATAAGTCTTCTGACATTTTTTTCCCATAAATCTGTGAAAAAAAAAGAGTTTGAAAATTGAAACATTGGGAGTCAGGGGAAGGATTGGGAAGGTAAGAACAAGAAACTCTAGGGTGCTATTATGCATAGTATATTGTCTTGAGACAACAAGTAAATACTGTACATTTGGAAAAGCTGGAAGAAAGGATTTGAGAATTTTACCACATAGAAATGATGAATGTTTGAGGAGATAAATATGTTTAGCTTGACTTAAACATTAATATAATGCATATATGTTATTGAACATTATATGACACGATTAACCTGTACAACTTTTATGCTTTTGTGTATCAGATAAAAATAAAAAATTAGGGCTGGGGTTGTGGCTCAGTGGTAGAGTGCTTGCCTCACATGTGTGAGACACTGGGTTCTATTCTCAGCACCACATAAAAATAAATAAGTAAAATAAAGGTATTGTGTCCATCTACAACTTGAAAAATATTTATAAAAAATAAAAAATACAGTAAAAATAAAACACTGACAACATTCTTAGAAATGCAATAAAACTTATTGTGAGAGCTTTCAAGTGAAAAAAATTCCCTTCATTATAGTGATAAGGGAGAGATTTGGAGACTTTGAGAAATAGACAGTTATACTGGAAATGTTTATAAATAACAGCATGTCTGCTTGACTAACACAACTAGAATTACAAGCCCTCTGCTGTGTCTGATAAGTATAAGAGTGGGCTAGCAGTATTGTTCCTTTTTTTCTTTTTTAGTACTCTAGATAAAAAATTATGATTTGTGGAAATTATATGAATAACTATAATGAATGCGTAGTTTTTTCTAAAGAAAAGTTTATCGGAGATTGAAGGAAGATGATAGCGGGTAGGAAGGGAGTACCACTGTGACCTGTGCCACTGTTCCAGTAGTGAGTGAATTCAGAACGACCAGATGCTGTCTTGTTAGGAATAATCAGCGAAGTTGGTCTACAATGAAACCTAAGGCAAGAGTTTGATCATCTGAGGTGCAGGGACATGGCTCAGACGCCAGTAAATCTGAGCCACCCCATGCTTGGAGGTACTGGCTAGCTGAACAGCAACCCGCCGCAGTTGGCAGTGATTGAGCACTGTGGAGACCTGCCAGCAAGCATAAAGAAACGGAACTTCGGATCCTGTGAAGATCTGCCAACCGTGCCTCAACAGGGCATCAGATGGAGATCTGAAGTTGAGATGTAGGAGAGAAACAGCCCAGATTCACCCTCCTCACGGGACACCTGGGGCAGAAACCGGTGGTCACCATATTGGAGAAGAGACGCCATCAGGGTTTGAAAGATTGGATCACACTGCAGCAAATTTGGTTACAGAACAGGTGTATGAACCTCAGCCCCTCCCGCTCCATACAGCTGGGAAAACTCAAAGAATCTCTCCCCAGCTGTCCGTGGGCATGAATATCAGAGCCGAGGGAAACTGAAAAGGCACCTGACCTCCAACTAACCCTCCCACCAGCAGTGAAAACCGAAATCTTTCTCTCCAGCTCTCGGGGTGCATGGCTATCAGAGGGAATCAGACAGAATAGGCTGTGGGTTTCCAACTCCCGAACTCCACAGCCATGAGGACTGGGTGAATAACAAAGACAGCGCCTAATCGTTCAAGAGAGCAGTGCATCCAGGAAACTGCATGCCCAGAGTGTAGCTAGAACTGTGGAGAAGTGCCTGGCGGGCAGGAGAAGAAAGGGGGCTAGAGTCCAGGAGCAACCCTAAGCGACCGGGATGAGAGAGACACCAGGCTGGGGATGGAGAGCCACCTCACACGGATTGCTTCCTACATTCTGAGGGCAGAGACTTAGCCCAGAAAGCACAGGTCCACCTACTGGAAGAGAAGAAAATAGAAATCGAAGAGTGCATTTTTTTCTCTCTCTCTTTCTATTTCTTGATTTCTTCCTTTCCTTTCCCCTACCTTTCCTCCCAAGCATTACTACTTCTATTACATGTAATTTACTAAATACAAATAGGTGAATGTTTTGAGGCTGTCTATATGCTCCTAAGTACTTAGCTACCCCCCAAATTCTCCTGTCTATTCCCAAATTCTCCTGTTAATATCCCCCTTCATTAGTATCATCCAAAGTAGCTAAGATACACTGACCCCCATACCATCACATCTTTCGACCTAAACATAAAGTCCTCAGTTCTCTATACACCATCAGAATCTGTATGCCTTTTATGAAACTAATGAATCTACTTTAAATTACAATTAAACCCAACATCTCTAGACATTGTCTCCCATCACAAAAGAGAGATCTCAGAGCTATACAAAACCAAAACAAATGTATAGGAGAAAATAGTAACAGCAGTCACACAGAGCTGGAAAGAAACGTAAGCAACATGAAAAAAGGAGTAAAAGGAACAAAAACAATGCAGGACAGCTTAAATTTACAGGAGATGCTAGACACAGCAGAGAGATGGTCAGATAAAGATTTCAAGACATACATGATTCAGTTGGTATGGAGTCTTAAAGAGGATACTGGACAGCAAATGCAAAGAATGAAAGATCACTTTGACAATGAATTACATAAACAAATCCAAGAAGCAAAAGAACAACTCTACAGTGAGATAGAGGTTGTTAAAAAAATCAAACAGAAATCCTGGAAATGAAGGAAACTATAAACCAAATTAAAAACTCAAATGAGAGTATCACCAGTAGAGTAGACCAAGTAGAAGTCAGAACATCAGACAACGAAGACAAATATATCATCTTGAAAAGAGTCTAGTCAACTCAGAAAGGCTGGTAAGAAACCATGAGCAAAACATCCAAGAGATATGGGATATCATAATAAAACAAATTTAAGAGTCATTGGTATAGAGGAAGGTATAGAGGTCCAAACCAAAGAAATGAACAATCTGTTAAATAAAACAATTTTAGAAAACTTTCCAGACATGAAAAATGAAATGGATGTCCCAAACCTAGAAGCCTACAGGACGCTGAATGTACAAAACCACAAGAGACCCACATCAAGACAAATTATTATGAAGAAATCCAACATACAGAACAAGCAGAGAATATTAAAAGCTACAAGAGAAATGAGGCAGATTACATTTAGGGGTAAACCAATTAGGTTAACGGCTGATTTTTCATCACAGACTCTGAAAGTGAGAAGATCCTGGAACAACATATTTCAAATGCTGAAAGATAATGGGTGCCAACCAAGAATATTGTATCCAGCAAAATTAAGCTTCAGGTTTGACAACGAAATAAAAACTTCCATGATAAACAAAAGTTAAAAGAATTTGCAGCCAGAAAACCACCACTGCAAAGCATTTTGGGCAAAACACTACACGAAGAGGAAAAGAAAAACAACAACCAAATCAACAGTGGGAAGTAGCTCAGTAAAGGGGAAAAACTAAGCAAAGAGGAAAAACAAACCAAATTAAAAAACAAAAAAAAAACCCCAAACATGACTGAAAGTACAAACCATATATTAATAGTAACCCTAAATGTTAATGGCTTAAACTCACCAATTAAGTGACATAGGCTAGTAACCTGGATTAAAAAAAAAAAAACAAAACAACAGATCCAACAATATGCTGCCTACAGGAGACTCATCTGATAGGAACAGACATACACAGGCTGAAGGTGAAAGTTTGGGAAAAATCATACCACTCACATGGATCATACCACTCAAGCAGGGTGGTATGGCCATACTCAAATAAAATTGACTTCAAGCCTAAGTTAATCAAAAGGGATAAAGAAGGACACTATATACTGTTAAAGGGAACCATTCACCAACAAGACATAATAATCATACATATATGTGCCCCAAACAATGGTGCTGCTATGTTCATAAAACAAACTCTCCTCAAGTTCAAGAGACAAATAGACCACAACACAATAATTATGGGTGACTTTAACACACCTCTCTCATCACTGGACAGATCTTCCAAGGAAAAGTTGAATAAAGAAACTATATGCTGTCATGTATGACTAAAAAAATAAAAATAAATCATATGGTAAAAAAAGAAACAATAAAACAATTAATAACCTAGACTTAACTGACATATAGAGAATATATCAACTTCATCAAGAGGATATGCTTTTTTCTCAGCAGCACATGGATTCTTCTCAAAAATAGATCATATATTATGCCATAGGGCAACTCTTAGCAATTATAAAGGAGTAGAGATAATACCATGCATCTTATCCAATCATAATGGAATGAAATTAGAAATCAACTATAAAAGATGGAAGAAAAACTCCTACATCACTTGGAGAATGAACAATATGTTACTGAATGAACAATGGATTACAGAAGACATCAAGGAGGAAATTAAAAAATTCTTAGAGATAAATGAAAACACAGACACAGCATATCAGAATCTATAGGACACTATGAAAACAGTACTAAGAGGAAAAATCATTGCTTGGAGTTCATTCCTCAAAAAAAGAAAAAAACCAACAAATAAATGATCTCACACTTCATCTCAAAGCCCTAGAAAAAGAAGAGCAAAACAACAGCAAATGCAGTAGAAGGCAAGAAATAATTTAAATCAGAGCTGAAATCAATGGAATCGAAATAAAAGAAACAATTGAAAAAATTGACAAAACTAAAAATTGGTTCTTTGAAAAAATAAATAAGATCGGCAGACCCTTAGCCATGCTAACGAAGAGAAGAGAGAAAACTCATAGCATACAGGATGAAAAAGGCAATATCACAACAATCACTTCAGAAATACAGAAGATAATTAGAAATTATTTTGAAACCTTATACTCCAATAAAATAGAAGATAGTGAAGGCATCGATAAATTTCTTAAGCCATATGATCTGCTCAGATTGAGTCAGGAGGATATACACAACTTAAACAGACCAATATCAATGGAGAAAATAGAAGAAGCCATCAAAAGACTACCAACCAAGAAAAGCCCAGGACTGGATGGGTATACAGCAGAGTTTTATAAAACCTTTAAAAAGAACTAATACCAATACTTTTCAAGCTATTTCAGGAAATAGAAAAAGAGGGAGTACTTCTAAATTCATTCTACGAGGCCAACATCACCCTGATTCCTAAACCAGACAAAGACACTTCAAATAAAGAAAACTACAGACCAATATCTAATAAATATAGATGCAAAAATCCTCAATAAAATCCTGGCAAATCAGATACAAAAACAATCAAAAAGATCATGTACCATGATCAAGTAGGATTCATCCCTGGGATGCAAGGCTGGTTCAATATACGGAAATCAATAAATGTAATTCACCACATCAATAGACTTAAATATAAGAACCATATGATCATCTCGATAGATGCAGAAATAGCATTTGACAAAATACAGCATCCCTTTATGTTCAAAACACTAGAAAAACTAGGGATAACAGGAACTTACCTCAACATTGTAAAAGCTATTTATGCTAAGTCTCAGGCTAGCATCATTCTAAACAGAGAAAAATTGAAGGCATTCCCTCTAAAATCTGGAACAAGGCAGGTATGCCCTCACTCACCACTTCTATTCAACATAGTTCTCGAAACACTGGCCAGAGCAATTAGACGAAAAAAATTAAAGGCATAAAGATAGGAAAAGAAGAACTTAAATTGGCATTATTTGCAGATGACATGATCCTATACCTAGCAGACCCAAAAGGTTCTACCAAGAAACTTCTAGAACTAGTAAATGAATTCAGCAAAGTGGCAGGATATAAAATTAACATGCATAAATCAAAGGCATTTTTGTATATCAGTGACAAATCCTTTGAAATGGAAATGAGGACAACTACCCCATTCACAATATCCTCAAAAGAAAAACTTTGGGAATCAACCTAACATAGAGGTGAAAGATCTATACAATGAAAACTACAGAACCCTAAAGAGAGAAATAGAAGAAGACCTTAGAAGATGGAAAGATATACCTTGTTCATGGATAGGCAGAATTAATATCATTAAAATGGCGATATTACCAAAAGTACTCTGTGGGTTTAATGCAATGCCAATCAAAATCCCAATGGCATTCCTCACAGAAATAGAAAAAGCAATCATGAAATTCATCTGGAAATATAAGAGACCCAGAATAGCTAAAGCAATTCTAAGCAGCAAGAGTGAAACAGGTGGTATAGCGATACCAGATTTTAAACTATACTACAGAGCAATAGTAACAAAATCAGCATGGTACTGGTACCAAAACAGGCGGGTAGACCAATGGTACAGAGACCAATCCACAAAATTACAACTACCTTATATTAGACAAAGGTGCTAAAAGCATGCAATGGAAAAAGGATAGCATCTTTAACAAATGGTGCTGGGAGAACTGGAAATCCATATGCAACAAAATGAAACTGAATCCCTTTCTCTCACCATGCACAAAAGTTAACTCAAAGTGGATCAAGGAGCTAGGAATCAAACCACAGACTCTGCATCTAATAGAAGAAAAAGTTGGCCCTAATCTCCATCTCGTGGGGTCGGGCTCCAAATTCCTTAATAGGACACCTATAGCACAAGAGTTAAAATCAAGAATCAACAAATGGGACGTATTCAAACTAAAAAGTTTTTTTCTCAGCAAGAGAAATAATATGTGAGGTAAATAGGGAGCCTACATCCTGGGAACAAATTTTTACTCCTCACACTTCAGATAGAGCTCTGATCTCTAGAGTATACAAAGAACTCAAAAAGTTAAACAACAACAAAAAACAAATAACCCAATCAACAAATGGGCCAAGGACCTGAACAGACACTTCTCAGAGAAGGATATACAATCAATCAACAAATACACTAAAAAATTCTCACCATCTCTAGCAATCAGAGAAATGCAAATTAAAACTACTCTAAGATACCATCTCACTCCAGTAAGAATGGCAGCCATTATGAAGTCAAACAATAACAAGTGCTGGCGAGGATGTTGGGAAAAATGTACACTTGTACATTGCTGGTAGGACTGCAAATTGGTGCAGCCAATTTGGAAAGCAGAATGGAGATTCCTTGGAAAGCTGGGAATGGAACCACCATTTGACCCAGCTATCCCCCTTCTTGGACTATACCCAAAAGAGCATACTACAGGGACACAGCCACATCAATGTTTATAGCAGCACAATTCACAATAGCTAGACTGTGGAACCAACCTAGATGCCCTTCAATAGATGAATGGATAAAAAAATGTGGCATTTATACACAATGGAATATTACACAACACTAAAAAATAATAAGATCATGGCATTTGCAGGGAAATGGATGACATTAGAGCAGATTTTGCTAAGTAAAGTTAGCCAATTTCTAAAAAACAAATGCCGAATGTCTTCTCTGATATAAGTGGGGGGGTGACTCAAAATAGAGTAGGGAGGAAGAGCATGAGAAGAAGATTACCACTAAATAGGGAAGAAAGGTTGGAGGGAATGGGAGGGAGCAGGGGAATTGCACAGAAGATGGAAGGAGACCCTCATCATTATACAAAATACATGTATGATGATATGAGGGGGAAGGAAGTAAAAAAAGAGAGAAATGTGTCAAAAGTAGATTGGGTAGAGAGAGGTGATGGGAGGGGAGGGGAGGGGAGGGGGGGATAGGAAGGGTAGCAGAATAAAATAGACACTAGTATTGCTGTATGTATATACGCGGCTGTATAACCAATGTGATCCTGCAATCTGTACACGTGGAAAAATGAGAATTCATACCCCATTTGATTCAAACATATGATATGTCAAGATCATTGCATTGTCATGAGCATCTAATAAAGAAAAGAAAAGTTTATCATTGTCTAAGTGGCTTTCTTTTAACATCTTTATAGTACATGCTACATAAAATGATAGAGAAATGTAATACTGCAAGCATTGTAATCATATAGACTTGATTTAAATTCAAGTTTTGCTAGTAGTTATGTAAGCTTAGGCAAGTTTGAGTTTTTTGTGCCCTTAATTTATCAAATTTTAAAGTGGGAATAATATCATAGACTTTATCTTAGATAACATGTAAAAATCCTATGACATAGTGTCTGACACATAAAAAAAGGTCAACAAATGGAATTATAAAATTGATTCTTTTGACATTAATTATATATGTAAAATACTAATATCATAATGATTCCATTAATATTAATACTGAACTAAGGAGAATAATATGTTACTGATTTGCATTTAAAAATGCTATGGTTATTTCACTTAATCAAATTCTTATAAGATTATAGTTATATCTTGGTATCCTTGACAGGTTGGTTCTTAGATCCCCATAGATTACAAAATGCTTGGATGCTTAAGTTCCTTCCATATAATGGTGTGAATTTGCATGTAATCTCTGTACATTCTTCCAAACACTTTAAAACATCTCTTTTACTCTATTGGTATACTGTATTCTTTAGGGAATAAATGATAAGAAAATCTCTACATTCAGTACAGATAGGATTAAAACATTTTTTGAACTGCTGTTGGCTAATCCATGGATATATAACTCATATGGAGAGTCAACTGTATTTATAATTTGATTTTAGATGACATCAACTATATGAGTTGTAATAGTTATTTCATTTAGATACAATAAGATGGAATATTCTACATGAAGTTTGGAGACAATGTTCTGTGGCCAATATTAATGTTAATTAATATTAATACTGAACTAAGGAGAATAATATGTTACTGATTTGCATTTAAAAATTAATGCATTAAAAACCAATGTCCTGTGGTTCAAATGTTAACTTTATGATTTACTAAAATCATAGCCTTGGTTTCTTCTCTGGGAAAAAAAGAAGATTTGGAATAATAATAACAATCTTAAAGAGTTGTTATGAAAATAAAATAATGTGAAAGTTTTTTAACCTCTGAGGAATAATACAAAGATGAATGACTGTATTTTTGTTATTTTAACCATATTAGTAGGATTTAATGCTATGTCTTTTAGTTAGAGTAAAGGAAATGAAAATAAGGTAATTAAATGAAATTTCAACAAACAAAAACTCATATTAGAACAAGCAGACAAAATTTTTAGAAGAAAAATTTATGAAGACCTATTTAATAAAATTAATAGTTTATTTCAGAGTGAGACAATGCTTAAGCCTGTAACCTGCACAAAAAATAAAAATGAAACAGATTTTCTGTACTTTTCATAAAAGATAGGCAAATTTCCATTCCCATATGTACCAACCTTTTTTCTTTTTTGTTAAATAACATACTAAATAATATAATATACATAGTAGAAAAAATAACCCCAGAAAACTATGTTCATTTACATTATTACAATCTTAAGAGGTCTACATGGGTGACAATTGAATGTTTTAAAAATATTTTCATGATAAAAAGAAAAAAAACATTACATATTTTATTGTGTAATGATTTATAAAACAATTTTATAAAATGATTATTAACAAACAAAATGTTGAATGCTGCCAACAGAACTGTATGGTGATTTTTAAGAAAGCCTTTTTGGAAAGCTATTAAATACTTCCATCTAGTTGACTTGCATTATTTATGGATTGGTTGGTAAAATGTTCAGCCAAATGAATGTAACAAAACTTAAAATTGTTGGCTTTTGCCTACCGTACCAAGATCAGCTTTAAGATCTGTTGGCAGACTTAACTTTCTTGATCCTTTAACTGAAACAACAGAAAAAGGAAAAAGGCAGTTGTTAATTATATAAAATTAAAGAGGAATGTGGGGAATAGTATGTTTATTGTATAATTATTAATATTTTGATGAACATTATACTAAGTGAACATGCACGGAAGCAAATATTGTTCCAGTATTAGTTGGATTGCCATTCAGCAGTAAAATTTTAATATGCAACAGAAACATGAGAAAAGCAATTGTTCTTACAGTAAATAGTGAATATCTATATAGTTTCTCTCACATGTGGTGTGAGATGTAATTTCATATTTAATTTTAGACATATCTAATAGGTAAAGAGATATTGCAACAAATAAGATTATATCACAAATGATGATGAAGAGAGTGAAAACTGATGTGCATCTCCTATATTACATGTTAATACATTTTGTTATACTGGACTTTTTACTTTATTATCCATTAAAATTCCAAAATTTTGAGTTTTCTAAGATAGCTACTATATTTGCAATATCTAATCAATTATTGGTAGAGTAGGTATACAAAAAGTGTTTGCTGAATGAATGTTGAGCAGTGAAAGCTGAAAAGTAGTAGTCAATTTTATTCTAAGGAAGGTTGAGCAGAGGAAGAAAATATATTCAAGATTTAGAAAATAAGGAACAAGCAGTATTGGAAATGTATTCAGAATACTTATTAATATTTGTGCCTGAAAGTGGCACTAAGTCTCTTTGAGCACTTTACAATCTGGCATATGAGAGTGATAATCAGTTAGTTTCTCTTCATTGCTCTAGATGTTAGAACTAAGACAAATTGGCAAATGGTAAGGAAAGTAGATTGAGTTTGAATAGAAGGAAATTGTTGCAATGAGCCCATGAAAATGCAGCTTTCCAAATTTTATTTTGTTACTGCTATCTAAGCAAAAGCATACACACCAGTCTCATTTCATAATGTTAGCCAAAGGAGAAAAAATGGAAATAGAAACCTCTATTGGCTTAGCAATCTGCACAGGAAAGAGAGCTGAAGAATCTTGGCTCAAAGGAATCTTAGAGGTCATGTAGTACAATATCCTATAAGCAAGTATTTCTCCTACAATATTCTTGACATTCTATCTGTTTGACTAATTCCATTATATAAATCTTCAAAGATATAAAAACATTTTAATTATGATTTTGAGTCACTAAAATTGCTATAAAATTTCCTTCTATTTTTGCTCAAACTTCTTTTCTATACCATTTATCAATCTGTCAGAGTTCTAACTTTTCAATCAGTGAAGAGTAACTGATTCCTGCTCTCACATACCAGACTGTCAAGCACCTGAAGAGGAAATTTGTCTTTTAAGAAGTGTTACATGCTACACTGATATCAAGAGGTTGGAAGATCACATTTTGAGCAACAACATTTTAACATTTCATGAATATTAATCAACTATAGTACTTCTACCTGGGACCCTTCTACAAGAAGCATTTTCCACAAACAAGAAGGCATATTGTCTTTAGTTGTTCAATTGGATGTAAATATAGATATTGATACAGAAATGGATAGGATAGCTATATCACTTTTTCGGGTTTTAAAAAGTGTTTATGATTACATTTTCTCAAGTTAATGTGATTTTCTGGCTCCTTTCTTGATTAATTTAAAACTTTCCCTCATAATCTCTGATCTACCAGGAATAGAAGCTGGTAGTTATAAAAATAATATAAGTATATAGTACTGTAATTTTTTTGCTCTAGACAATAGAACTTCCTAAGATTCCACTGTCTTTTCCAGAGTGACACATATTTGATTCATAATGAAAAAGCCTCCTTAAGTCACACTGAGCAATCTCATGTAGGATGATTTTTTAAAATCTTTCACACCTTGAATAACTGCCTGTCTTGGCTCACAGAAAGTAATACAGCAAATGTTCAAACATTTAGCTGAGGTCAGTGAATGTTGTTTTTAAGCATAAATTAGACTTAACACAGTTTCATTTCTTATGATCCTAGTCCTGTTAGATTCTGGACACATTGTCAGGAAATTATTATTAATTTAACATAATGTGACACACTTTTTGAAAATAAAAATAAAATTATAGATAAGGGAAATCAAATTAATCAAATTATTCATTAAAAAGGTGAACTTTATTCCATGTAAATTGAATCTCAATAAATCTGACTTTTAAAAAATTCGAAGGAAAGCATCCCCACAGATAGCATTAATCACTTACCTAATCACATCTATCAATTTATGACCTACCTAGAAATTTTAAAGATGATATGGGAGACAAAAGATGATGCAAATGAGGGAAAGGACTGGCTTATAGCAAAATACAAATTAACATTATCTATAAACTCAGGCCTAAAGATCAGATGAGACCAGGCTCCACAATGCCACCAGATTATGAATCTTTGCAAAACTATTCATATCTATTCTTATGTTCATGCCTCACAAACTTAGGTTCAATTATAGTAAGGAGGCAGGGTAAATAGTTTGATGGCTTACATAGCCTATGCCAGAATGAGGTTTTATGCATACCCTAAATATGAACAGAACTTCAGACATTACAACATAATTTTGCCTAGATGTCTTCATGTGTCTTGATTGTATCAAATCCCTCACTTATTAATTCACAGACAATGGAGAGTGCAACTTGGTTTATCAGAAGAATGTCATACTGGCTTCAAACAGGTCTTAATCAGATCCTTGGTTCTACACCTGAATCAAAATTTTAGGAATGGGTTAAACCCTTTCTCAAAATGTGAACATGGCTACTAGTTTAATGGGAAAAAGCATAGAGATTAGAAATCTCTAATTCAAAGTTGCTGATTGGTTGTTTCTTAACTGAATTTATTTTTTTATCTTCAGTAGAAGGATTTCTACCTTGCTATGGCTAAGTTACAACTAATATTTGGAAGTCTAGAATGGTCAAGGGGAATAAACAAAGTCTGTTTAGCCATGGGTTTTAGGTCATGGGTATTCACCTTGAGTTTCCTTAGGCCTTGCATGTTTACCACTGCTTTTATGATAACCACTACCATGTGTTATTGAGCATCTATGTTCTGGGTCCTAGCAATCATTTAAGGTTAAGCAATTTGCTAAAGTTATAATAATAGAAAGATAGAAGGTGACAGGTTAAGGTTATTTTTTTCTGCTAAAGCCATGCCTAAGCAACACAGTCTTCATGACACAGAAGATACCACCTATATGGTCTAGGTATCTTCTTTAAATAAATAAATCTATTTTAAAATTAAAAGTTGTTTGATTAAAAGGTTTTAATTAAAACATATGATTAAAATTCATTTTATGTATTAATTTATTTATGGATTAATTAATCAACTGGATGGAATATAGTAATGAATTTCATTTGTCTCTATCTTCACTAAGCCAGAAACAAATAGAGCAAAAACATCTGTTATGTATACAGGCAAAGTTAAAAAATAAAGCATTTTGGGATCAACACGCTATGGTGAAGCCCTGAAAGGACTACATGATTCTAATTTTGTTGGCGTCCCTCCTCTTTTAAAACATTTTTCCGAAAGTGGCTAAGATAAAGCTGGGCAAAGAGATATTGTCTTCTGAATTTGCTCCAGCATAAACACGTTAATTTCATGACTCTATCATTACCTTAAAATATATAATTATATTTAGACAGTGTTAATGAATCAATGATTATATCAGTGATTATGAAACTTTATGTTTAATTTGATATCTATCCTCAATTATAAACTTACAGAGATAAACCCATGTTTTTTAAAACATACAAGGCTTATTAATTTGAGACCAAACAATTAGAGGAACTTAAAGAATAATATTTGGATTCAGACTAAGTCATTATTAAAGAGTAACCTTGGGCAAATAACAGAAATTTTCCCTTAATCAATTTTTCCACTCCCCAAAATGAGAACAATATCAACCTTTTGGGGGTTGTTGTAAGGATTAAATAAGATGATAGACATAAAAAATACATTGTTGGTTCTAAAGTACTGTATAAATATAGATTATAGTTTTTAAGCAGTGTTTAATAAGTCTAAAATGTGATAAAATGTTGATTATATGAACTATAAAAAACTAAAAATGATTTTCAAAATTAATTTTTCCTAGAACTTAAGTGGGAAACTATTTTCTGCTAATGTTTCATGTAAAGTATTTTTAAAATTCTTATGAATTTCTTTGTTTAAAACACTGTTTCTTCATGACTCAGCTACTTCTTTCTCATGGCACAGATATTATTCATAGTGAATAGTTTTTTTTTATTCTCATAATGTTTATTCTCATTTAATGAATGAGTATCAGCAAAAAGTAGGTTTTATAACCAAATATAACTATCTTCGAATTCTACCTCTATTCACTTAAAATCTCTAAGCTTTAGCTTTCTTTTGAAAGGTATATCCAGTGTGTTATACTACAAAAACAAAAGAAAATTACTACTGGGAAAATTAAATTGTTAATAACATTTATCTTTATCTTCATTGGCTATTGACTTTGAGTTCTACAACATTAATAATTCCTTAAAGTTGTAAATCTGGAAACACCATTTTTCCTTGAAGGCTTAATTTAAGAAGGCTGTGCCATTTGTATTTGTGTCTGTTTGGTCCCAATAAGCAGCATCAAATGTCAATGATTGTGCATAAAATTGAGATTCTAGAACTTTCTAAAGGGACAAGTCTTTGGTGGAGTTTCCATGATTACCACAGGTGTTGCTGATTATAGAAAATATTTCATTGTATTATAAAGAATTATGGATAATTTTTGAAAATCTCAGTATTTTTGAGCTCTTAATTTTCTCTGAATTTTATGTTTACCCATCCTTATTTTTTTATAGGCTTGATGAGATCATTCAGATTTTGAGTGGGGGAAAAACCCAGAAAAATCCTATGGAATATTTCAAAACTTTTCACAAAAGTTGTGTAATCATCATCTCTGTTTTAAACAACTGCTTCAGGTACTCTGTCCTCATTTACCATGACAGAATTGTTTTCAGCAAAATAAATGAGAAAATCTTGAGAAAAAATTTAAAATTTAAAAATTTATAAAAAATTTATAAAATTGTGGAGATACAAATATTTTGTTTGTTCATAAAAAAAATTTTCACCTTCACCTGGCAAGTGATGTACTTGATTCCTCTGTCTCACAGCTGGTATTTCATTCCTATAAAAGCCTGCTGCTGCCTCAGGAGTTCTGGTAGCAAGTCCTAAAGAAGGGAACACAAAACTATTGGCATGTAATTTCTTAGTGAAATTTCAAGTGAATCAATAATTTTTGCCTTAAAGGTAACTACATGGAAAGGTCTCTGTTTGTTCCTTTATCTAAAATAAACAGGTACTGAACACAACAGAGGACTGTTTGTAAGGAAGAACAAAATTCTTTGGAGAAAGTAGTGGATGTTAGACACAAAGAATTGCACAGAAGGAACAGTCAAATGTGGCCTTAAGATGCACCTCTTCATTTGACAAAATACAGCACACCTTCATGTTCAAAACACTAGAAAAACTAGGGATAACAGGAACAAAATTCCACATTGTAAAAGTATATATGCTAAACCCAAGGCCAATATCATTCTAAATGGAGAAAAATTGAAAGCATTTCCTTTAAAAACTGGAACAAGACAAGGATGCCCTCTTCCACCACTTCTATTCAACATCATATTTTAAACTCTAGCCAGAGCAATTAGACAAAAGAAAGAATTAAAGGCATATAAATAGGTAAAGAACTCAAACTATCACTATATGCTGATGACATGATTCTATATCTAGAAGATCAAAAAAATTCCACCAGAAAACTTCTACAACTAGTAAATGAAGTCAGCAAAATAGCAGGATATAAAACCAACACCCATAAATCAAATGCATTCCTATACATCAGCAATGAATCCACTGAAAGAGAAATTAGGAAAACTACCACATTCACAGTAGCCTCAAAAAAACAAACAAAAAAAAACACAAAAAACAAAAAACAAAACTGGAATCAATCTAACAAAAGAGGTGAAAGACCTCTACAATGAAAACTACAGAACACTAAAGAAAGAAATTGAAGACAATCTCAGAAGATGGAAAGATCTCCCTGCTCCTGGATAGGCAGAATTATTATTGTCAAAATAGCCATACTACCAAAAGCATTATACAGATTTAATGCAATTCCTATTAAAGTCCCAATGACATTCTTCATAGAAATAGAAAAAGCAATCATAAAATTTATTTGGAAAAATAAGAGACCCAGAATAGCTAAAGCAATCCTTAGCAAGAAAACTGAAGCAGGAGACATCACAATACCAGACCTTAAACTATACTACAGAGCTATAGTAACAAAATCAGCATGGTATTGGCACCAACATAGACTTATAGACCAATGGTATAGAATAGAGGACACATAGAGAAACCCACATAAATACAGTTATGTCATACAAAGGTGCCAAAAACATTCACTGCAGAAAAGGTAGCCTCTTCAACAAATGGTGCTGGCAAAACTGGAAATTCATATGTAGCAAAACGAAATTAAATCTCTCTCTCTCATCCTTCACAATAATCAACTCAAAGTAGATCAAAGACTTAGGCACCAGAACAGAGACCATGCACCTAATACAAGAAAAAATAGGCCCAAATCTTCGCCATGTTGGCTTAGGATCTGACTTCCTTTACAAGACTCCTAAAGCGCAAGAAGTAAAATCAAGAATCAATAAATGGGATGGATTCAAATTAAAAAGCTTCTTCTCTGCAAAGAAAACAATTAATAATGTGAGGAGAGAGCCTAAAGATTGGGAGAAAATCTTTACTACATGCCCCTCTGGGAAAGCATTAATCTATAGGATATATAAAGAACTCAAAAAACTTAACACCAAAGAAAGCCAAATAACCCAATCAATAAATGGGCTGAGAAACTGGACACTTCACAGAAGAATAAATACAATCAATCAACAAATATATGAAAAAGTGTTCAACATCTCTAGCAATTAGAGAAATACAAATCAAAACTACACAAATACTTCATCTCACACCTGTCAGAATGGCAATCATCAAGAACACAGGCAACAATAAATGTTGGTGAGAATGTGGGGAAAAAGGTACACTCATACATTGCTGGTGGGACTGAAAACTGGTGCAACCACTATGGAAAGCAGTATGGAAATCCTCAGAAAACTGGAAATGGAACTACCATTTGACCTAGCTATCCCACTCCTTGGTTTATACTCATACTCAAAGGGCTTAAAATCAGCATACTACAGTAATTCAGCCACATCAATGTTTATAGCAGCTCAATTCACAATAGCTAAACTATTAAACCAACATAGGTGTCCCTCAATAGATGAATGGATAAAGAAAATGTGGTGTGTGTGTGTATGTGTGTGTGTATACACTCAATGGAATATTACTCAGCTTTAAAGAAGAGTATAATTATGCCATTTGCCAGTAAATGGATGGAAGTTGGAGAATATCATGCTAAGCAAAATAGGCCAATCCCACAAACCCAAAGGCCAAATGTTTTCTCTAATAAGGCAAGGTGCACTAGAGAAGAATAGCATTACCTTAGATTAGGCAGAAGGAAGTGATGGAAGGGGAGGGGAGAGGATGTAGGGATAGGAAAGACAATAGAATGAAACAGAATTATTGCTTTATGTATGTGACTACATGACCAATATGATTCTGCAACATGTACACTAAGAAAAATGAGAAATTATATCTCACCTATGTATGATATATCAAAGTGCATAAATGCATTCTACTGTCATGTATAACTAATTAAAACAAATAAAAAATTATTAAAGAATTAAAAAAAAACCAGCTCTCACCTATACCCAACAACATAAGCTGGGTACTCTGTTGTTAGTATTCTGTGATGCTAACCTTTTGATATTTTAATGTATTTAAATATTTCTGTTACCCAAGCCTTCATTTGAACTTGGTAGCTAAATAAGCCTATTGTAGATTAGATTGAGAATTATGACGATGGATGTCAGGGCCTGATGCTGTCTTAGAAAATGACGTTCTTAAGGAAAAAAGGCCCACCTTCTGGGATAGCACAATCCTACAGTTGAAGGTCAGGTTAATTTTCAACTCTCTCCAAAATAGAGGCTATTTTCTTTAAGCAATTGAATTTATGTGCCCAGCAAGGAGAAATAGGGCTCAATGTTAGTACCTGTTCACCATGTTGTAATGCAAGTTTGTATAGAACACAAATTGCACAACATTACCTCATAAAGATTGCATAGCTTAAAAAAGCATTAACAAGTTCAATAATTATTAATGCAAAGCTTATATTGGCAAATAGATTATTCATTTGTGATAAAGTATGTTTATTTTTTTCATTGATTTATCCTAGTGGGTAGCATAATGTCTAACTGTAGAAACTCAAAATTATTTGTTGAATACTTGAGTAAATGAATAAATAATATGAAATTAGAATGTTATCTGGAAAGCTGAGCATTTCAGCATTCTACTTGGCTCACTGGATTCTCTCAGCCCCCAACTCTTTTCTGTTCTCTTTCATTATCCTCAAGGGAATAAACAATGGTCTAAACCTTCAATCTATGTTACCTACAGTATATTGGGGTTATTAAAAGAGTTTCATATCCAGATGGAAATCAGAGCTTAAAATGATTTTTGGTTTCTGGCTTCCCTAATTCCCATCTTTTCTTATTCAGAAACACTTGCATCAGGTTGTCATAAATTTTATTTTTTAAAAAAAATTTAGGAGGGGAGGGGAAGGGGGGATAGGAAGGGCAGCAGAATAGAATAGACATTATGATTGCTGTATGTATATAGGTGACTCTATGACCAGTGTGATTCTGTAATCTGTACAATCAGAAAAATGAGAAATTATACCCCAATTGATTCAAATGTCTGAATTGCCAAGATCACTGTAATGTCATGTGTAGCTAATAAAAACAATTTTTTGGTTGTCAATGGACCTTTATTTTATTTATTTATATGTGTGCAGAATTGAACCCAGTGCCTCACACATCCTAGGCAAGTGCTCTATCCTAGCTCTGTCACCAGTTTTTAGTAGATTCAAATGGGTGGAGGGCTAAGAGCCCCAAAAAGATTTGAATAAGGGAGGTTAACTACTGAAAAAATTAATTTCAAAAAATTCATAGGCAATGGTTCTCAAGTAATCCAGAGACTAGAAGCATATAATTATAATGCACCAATGAAAAAATGGAAAGAATTTAAAAAGAGATACCATAATAAAATTAAAAATTAAATTATGCTAGACAAATAATAGTACAATAGCATGAACAGGAATAGGTTCTGAAAAAGTTATTCCTCAATACTACCACTCCATCATTTGCTTTCCTTTATGTTTCCTCACAGACCTTTCCACAGGAAGATGCTACTTTTATCTAATACATTCTTGGGAGAGTTATGTGATCGAAGCACATGAAATTTTCAGTATATGAGCATTTTTCAATAAAAGTGAGGATTTGATGTATTTTTTTTTTTAAAAAAAACATCATCTGAGATCTTGCTAGAAGTGCAAATCTCAGGCCTCACCCAGATCTACTGAATGAGAATCTCTGGCACTCAGCTATCTGTGTTTTAACTCTCTTCACATGAGTGTGATGCAGGCCATTGAACTAGAGGAAAACAAATTAAAAGTAAGTAAGAAAAGGCAATAAGAGTATTGGCCCTTTAGTACTATTTATACATTTAAAAAGATACAAACATAACAATTGCCATCGTCAGTATTGAAGTGATAAGTGAATCTTATCACTGTACATCAATTCTGCCTCCAGGTAACATAATGAAAAATAGTTAAAACTTTCCTGCTTTGAAGAAGAATACTGGACTGCATCAGAGTTCCTATGAGTCTGCCTTGAAAAGGAAGTGTGGTGGTAGTGATGTTTCCAGATTTCCTTTAATCTTAGAAAAAACATCATAGGCAGAGGGGTAAAAGCAGGATGTCTACTAAAAATTACACTAGTTTTAATAATTGGTTATGAAATATAAAAAGCCTTATCCCTAAAACCAGGAACAAGAAAAATATGTTGCTAACACTACATCTATTCAACATTGCATGAAGTTCCTAGCCAATATCCTCCTTTAAAAAGAAAAAAAAAGAGCTGCTATTTTCACTGGGGACATCACTGGATACACAGACAATCTAAAAGAATTTACAAATTATTAGAATTAAAAAATAAACTTACCAAATTTGCTAGATGAAAGCTAAATATACAAAAATTAATTGTGTTTTATATTTTAGCCACAATTAGAAAAATAAATAAAAATGCATTTGTAATAATGGAATTAAAATAAAAGACAAAGAATAATTCTAAGATGTACAATACTTCTACAAAGAAACTAAAAATAGTGCTGAGACAATATAAAGAACGAACAAAAATGTGGGCTAACAGAAGGCAAAATTCAACATTTTTTCGATTGATTCATATATCCAATAATATTGCAATCAAATCTAAGCATGTTTATATGTGAATTGATAAATTCATTATAAAAGTAATAAAAAAATCTAGACTAGTGATAATGATATTGAAAAACACTGCAAAAACAAAACTGGAGAAACTATATTTTCAGCAATGTTTGTAAAGCTACAATATTTAACACAGTGGTTTGAATAAAGGATAAACACACTGATGGAAAAGAACATGAAGTCTAAACATAAATACAGAGACAGACAGACAGACAGACAGACACACACACACACACACACACACACACACACACACACCTCCTACATGGTAAAATCCACAAATGTGTGGCAAAAGTTTCACTTTAGTGCAGAGAGGGAAATGGTAATTTCCTCAAAAATGGTGATCATTGGATATCTAAATGGTAAAAATGAACCTCAACTCCTTCTTCATGTTATACACAGAAGTAAATTACAAATTAAACTTTAGCTTAAATGTAGAAGGTAAAACAATATGGCTCTTAGAAGAAGACACTGTGGAAGAAAAAGCTTCATGGTCTTGGGATAGAAAACATTCTCTTTAAAAAACAATTGAATAAAATACTTGTAAATTAGCATTAAATGTACATTAGTATTACAATACCAGTTTTAAGGGAAGGAAAGGCAAGCCATGGAGTGGGAGAAGATAGTGATATATATATATATATATATATATATATATATATATATATATATATATATATATATATATATATATATATCACTATCTTCCTATCTCCAAGAAAAGACTTCTACATAGTGTGTGAATGTATGCTAGATAATTCAATGTCAGTTTTGATCTTACAGATATTACATGTGTACACACACTTCCTATAAATAAATCAATCAGCAAAGTTTACAACTCAATAACAATGAGCAAAATAATTAAATATCTTAAAGCAAGGGCATTAATAGACAATGCATATACAAAATCCCATCAAAATTATTAGACATCAAAGAAATGCAATCCAATTTAATTCCGCAATGAGATGTTCTATATACACTTCAAAATGACAATAATTTAAGAAGCACTCTAATATTAAACATTGGTAAATACATGGAACTTTAAAACACTGTAAATGGAAGTAAAATTGGTGAAACTACTTAAGAAAACTCATTATAGTATTTTTTAAAGCCAAACATCTGTACACCTTATATCCCTCAAATTCTACTCAGATATATGTATATCTCTAATTACATATATGTACATATATATATGTGTGTATACACAAATGTAACAGAAATGAGTTTATGTTTGCATTAAAAACATATAAAATGGGTCATATCAACCTTATTTATAATAGTCTCAGACTGAAAATCAACTAAGTCTTCAACAACAAAAAAATTCCATAAATTGATGTATATTCTTAGAATAGAATATTGCAAAGCAATAAAAATGATCCTTAGCAATCCATGGTAGCCAATAACAGTCCTGAGCGTTGTGCCCCTGCACTCAAGAGAAATGTCCAACAGATTCAGTGCCCATAAAATACATAAACTTGGGCCTCTAGGCTGACTATCAAGTACCAGTGGCTGGTATAGGAACAACAGTAATCAGGGAAGTGGCTCCTGCCCCCAAACCTCTTGAGGGTCCACAGCTGAGTCCCAGAACTGCCAGGTGACACACCTGTCATTCAAACATGTGGATCCATAGAAGGAATTTCTTGAAGATAATTAAGCAGCCAGTGGAAAACTTCATGAGTATGAAATACAGCACATATCACAAAAAGCTTTATGGAGGAAACCAGCCACCATTCGCTGTGCCTAGATACAAGCACACCAACCTGCAACTTGCACACTCTAGAGGGGGCAGCAGCCCTGCACCTCCTATGGGCCATTCAGCAGCATTGGAACCAGACCATTATGCCTCTACCTTAGACTGTCCCACACCACACACTCTGAAATATAAATGGTGGTGGTAAATGATACACCAGATTTGACAGTTCTGAGTACATGGAACTTTTCCTTAGGAGAGCACATAAGACTGCATCCCCCTACCCAATAAGGAGTAAACTGGCTCTGCTATGTTACAGACTAGTAGGGATAGTCTCCCCTGACTTATCAGAAAGCTAGTAGGTGCCTAAATGCACTAAAGATCAGAGAGGATCTCCTAGAATTGTATCAGAGGTGTGCTGTTGTAATCACTAACTTCCACACCCAGGAATAAACTTAAAAGTTAAAGTCAAGGAATGGTGTGTATCTTTTACAGGTTCCAAATCCTGATGAAATCCAAATCAGGAAGACTCAATAAGAAATCCTCAACATCAAATAGCTCAGCACAGGATATCATAGATAATTCAATGTCAGTTTTGATCTTACAGATATTACTTTTCATACTGAATTGATGGATGTTCCATTATTGGAACATTGGCTTAGAAGAAAAGAATCATTGAATCATTGGTTTCGAAAAAAACATGAAAATACAAATTAAAGGAATGAAAAAAATTTTCAGAGAAATAATCAGAAAAATTTCCAATACTTGAGAATAAAATGGAAATCCAAAAAGAAGACTCAAATCAACAAAACTGAGGATGAAAAAGGAGAAATTACTATGGAAATTTGTGAAATCCAGAGGATCACCGGGAACTATTTAAAAAACTTACATTCTAATAAATCAGAAAATCTAGAAAATATTGACAAGTTTCTAGACACATACAACTTAACTAAATTGAGCTAATAATATAGAAATACTGAACAAACCAATATCAATCACTGAGATTAAATTAGTAATAAAAGCCTCCCAACAAAGAAGAGCCCAGGACCAGCTAACTTCTACCAGACTTTTAAAGAAGAGCTAATATTAATACTCCTCAAATTAGTCAATGAAATAAGAAGCGAGGGAAGACTCCCAAATTAATTCTATGAAGCCAGTATCACCATTATATCAAAGCCAAGTAAAGATTCACCAAGAAAATAAAACTACAGACCAAAATCCCTGATGAACATAGATGCAAATATCCTTAATAAAATATTGGCAATCTGTGTTTAAAAACACATTAAGAAGATTGAACAACATGATCAAGTTGGTTTTATTCCAGGATGTAAGGTTGGTTAAACAAGTACAAATCAATCAACGGTAATTCACCACATAAACAAAATTAAGGATACAAATCATATGATTATTTCAACTGATGCCATAAAAGCATTCAACAAAATCCCATTTCCATTCATGGCAATAACAGTGAAAAAACTAGGGATAGTAGGAACTTACCTCAACATCATAAAGGCTATATGCAATAAACCCAAGCTAACATCATATTGAACAGAGAAAAGCTAAAATAATTTCCTGTAAAATTTGGAAAAAGTCAAGAATGTTCACGCTCACCAGTCCTATTCAAAATAGCTCTTAAAACTCTAACCAGACCAATCAGACAAGAGAAGAAAATTAAAGTGATACAAATAGGAGAAGAATGCAAATTATCTCTGTTAGCTTATGACATGATTCTATACTTAGAAAACACACACACACACACACACACACACACACACACACACACACGGGGGGGGGGGAACCTCTAACAGAAACTCCAAGAATTGATCAATAAATCTATGAATAAAGTGTCAGGATACAATGCTCAAAACATAAAAGCCAATAACTTTCCTATTAATTCATCCTGTTAATGAATCTCTGAAAAAGAAATCAGGAAAATAATTATACTCAGAGTAGCCTCATGAATACCTGTGAATAAATCTAACCATTGAAGTAAAAAACCTCTACAACAAAAATTATAGAACACTGAAGAAGTTAAGGAAAACCTTAGAAGATGGAAAGATCTCCCTGGAGATAGTGGGTAGGCAGAATTAATATTGTCAAAATGGCCATATTACCAAATATGATCCACAGATTTAATGCATCCCCATCAAAATACCAATTTTATTCTTCACAGAACTAGAACAAACAGTTCTAAAATTCATTTGGAAGAACAATTGACCCAGAATAGCTAAAGTCATCCTGAATAATTACAGCAATGTGGGACACATCACACCGTAGAGATATAGTAACAAAAACAGCAGTATTGGCATAAAAACAGACATGAAGACCAACTGAAAAGAATAATAGACACGGAGACAAATCCACATGGATAGTCATATGATCCTTGACAATGGTTCCAAAATCATACCTTGGAGAAAGGATACCCTTTTTAATAGTGCTAGGAAAATTGGATATCCACATGGAGAAGAATGAAACTAGATTCCTATCTTTCACCCTGCACAAAAGTCAAATCAACGTGGATCAAGGAATTAGACCAGAAACTTTGCACCTGCTAGAGGACATATTCTCAACACTCCAACATATTGGCCCGTCACTGACTTCCTTCACAAGATCCCTAAAGTTCAAGAAATAAAACTAGGAATCAGTAAGTGGTATGGCATCAATCAAAAACATTCTGCCCAGCAAAAGAAAAAAGAATGAAGAGAGTCCACAGAAGGAGGAAGATGTTTGTCAGCTGCTTCTCTGACAGGGGATTAATAGGCAGAATATACATAGAACTCAAAACTTAACATGAAAACTAAACAAAACAAACAACAGAAAACCCCCAAATCCTAATTATAAATGGACAAAAGAACTAAACAGAAAACTGCTTGAAAGAAAAAACATAAATGGCCATATGTGACTATATGAAAAATGTTCAGCATCCCTAGCAATCATCAAAATACAAATCAAAACTGTACTGAGATTTCATCTCATTCCAGTTAGAATGGCAATAATCAAGAATACAAATAACAATAATTGCTGGCAAGGATTTGGGAAACATTTGAGGTATACTTATGCATTGTTTGTGGGGCTTCAATTTAGACAAGAAATGGAACCACACGTGACTCAGATTTGGTACTTCTTGGTATTTCAAATGAACTAAAATCAGCATATATAGTGATAGAGGCGCATCAAAGTTTATATCAGTGCAACTCACAATAGGAATTAGAAAACCAGCTCAGATGCCTGTCAACAGAAGAATGGGTATAGAAAATGTGCTATGTATATACATATACACAGTGGAGTTTTAAACAATCATAAGAAGAATGAAATTTTGTCACTTGCTGGTAAATGGATGGAACTGGAGAACATCATGCTAAATGAAATAAGCCAAAAAGTCAAGTTTTGAATGTTTTCTCTCATATACAAAAGTTGAGAGAAAAAAGGAATGTCATGAAAATAGAAGAGAGACCAATAAAATAGAAGAAAGGAATAGACATGGAGGGAGAAGGGAAGGGCAAGGGGGATATGTTGAGAACAAAATAGACCAAATTACCTATTCTTTATCCTTGACAGGTACAGATCAAGTAATCAGAACACACACACACACACACACACACACACACACACACACATAAACACACACAGTGTATGTATATATTCCCAAGAATCTTTATCCTCATGTTTTAAAATATATTTTTAATGGGTGTTCACTTTACTTGATGTTTTATTCAATACCATATTGCATTATTTTTGTAATTAGATATACATGTTAAAAATGGTAGTTCTGAGGAATGGTATCATTATTTGCTTCTGCACCTATTATGTATATTTCTTATTAAATCAACTCTAGACAAAACTACAATGTTACTGTACATTATCCATTTTATTTGACACTTATTAAGCATTATTAATATATCTGCATACTAACTTTCCATTAAAATGTCTTTAAAATTATTACATTCATAAGTCTGATCTTAATTCTATTTGGGGCCAAGAATATTTTTGAAGACATTTATTTTGATATTTAGAATCAAATTTGCTGATGGTTACATTTTAGAAACTGAATTATAACTACTAAAACCATGAATTAAAAATTTTAAACTACAACAATTTTCAAAATAAAGCAACAGATTACTGCAGTGAATTAACACACACTTGAAAAATACCAATCTTGTTTACCTGAAGTGGGAGACTTGCAACGCTCAAGTTCCAGTGGAACTGGACTATCATTCAACTCAGTTAAACCTGAAAATACAAAGAAAAGAGAGAGAGAGATATAAATTTTGATAGTACTGTATAGGTAATCCTTATTCCTTAGTATAGTTAAGTCTAAAAAGGTCCCCTTTCCTGTGAAAAACCACATTACCATGTCTTTTATATAAAGTATTGTGAACATTTATTTAAAGAAGTGATACAGGAAAAACAGGAGCTATAGCTGATCAACAAAGGAAAAATAAAAATGGATGGTGGAAAGATGCAAATTTTTCTTTATTATTTTTATACTTTAATAAATGATCCAATTTCATCAGAGAATAAAAATGAGAAACAGGGTTTTAAAAGTCATAATAAGATCCTTTATTTCAGGAGAACAGGTTATTGGCCTTTAAAAAATATTTAAAGAGATGCTACAGATTTAAAATTTTGTATTTATTTGTAAAAATGTAGTGCTATATATATTACATACTGATTTGTTCAATTACATCAATGTCATTTTTATAACAAGCACTACATTCGTATTTCCAGTATTTCTTACTTTCTATTTTATGACTTTTCTGAAAAATACAAGGATGAGTACAAAAGTTTAATACATGTTTTTAAATTCTATAAATACACATTCCTATGGAATTTAAAATACCCTTCATCATAGTTCTCTTATTCTTTTTGGAAAGTCTAATATTCTTTTTTCTTTGTAAATAAGTACACAGAGTTTCTGATTGAATACAAGTCCCCTTAATCAGAAACATTTGAACATTTGAGAGCTACTGCAAATAACTAAAATTGTCTTTGTTCATATTCCTTCTTATATCCTCTTTATTCAATTTATACCGATACATTTGCTGTAGTTGCAAAAACAAATAGAATTTGGAGATGAAAAGGTCTCTTGTGATAATGTAACGTAACCCTCATGTTTTATATCTATCTATCATCTATCTGTTTTATCTTAAAAACACACATACACACACACATATGTATTTTTTTCAAAACTGAGTCTTTCAACCCATAAATATGGTATTCTCTCCCATATGAATGATTTTGAAAATATTTTCTTCTGCAATATTTTGTAGATTTCAGTATGGCAGTCTTATACATGGGATTTTTAAAGTCTTCTAATATCATGTCCCAAATTCTTGTTTTTACCAAGTTCAGTAGACTTTTTTGAATATGTTTCTTCATTTGCTGTATAAACTATTTCCAGAAACTACATGATTGTTTTTAATATAGTTTTCATCAGTTATGCTTTATTTTTCTTCTTATTCTCTGGGGGAATGGGACCATATCATTTAGAAGACTCTCCTCTATGTATTATCTTGGTTTTATTTTGTCATGCTGGGTTTGAATCCAGGCTCTCACAAATTGTAGGCAAGCATGAGATCACTGAGATATCTCAAGCGGTTTTTAAAATTTCATTTTAAATCAAGGTCCCACTAAGTTTCCAGACTGGCCTTGCAAATGTGATCCTCCCATCTCAATATCATGAATAGCTGGGATTACCGTTTATTTCCTAATTGTTTACTATCATTTTATAGAAATAAGACTGATATTTACATATTGACATGTTTTCTTCAATCTTACTGAATCCACTTTTTATTTTGCAGCTTTCTTATAGATTCCTTTAGTTTTTCTATATATACCATAATAGCACTTATTTTTAGGTATATTATTTTTTTACCTTGTTTTTGCCCTTACTAGGTTATGAAGTAAAAAGCTGAATAATGATGAGAGTTGATATCCTTCATTTATTTATGATTTTAGGGGGGGAAATATTTAATCTGTTACAACAAAGTATGATGCTATTTATTTATTTTTTCATGAATAGGATTTATTCAATTGAGGAATGTCCTTCTTGTTCCTAGTTTGTGGAAGATTTTTTGTTGTAAGTGAGTGTTCAATTTTGTCCAATTTTTTTACATGTATTGAGATGATCATATTTTTTCCTTTAAATTCTATTTATCAATCATTTTACATTGATTGATTTTTAAATGCTAAATTAGCATTCCTGGGATAAATCTATCTTGTTTATAATGTTTATATTTCTTATATTTATGTGCAATATTCCATTTACTAGTTATTTTATGTATAATTTTTATATCTATGTTCATGAATGGGTCTGGTCTGTAGTTTTCTTACACTTTGCTGTATCAACTTTAGTCATCAACATTTTGATGGCTTTTTTTCTGGTCTCTAAAAGGCTTTGCATTAAATGTCTCATAGGGTTAATCTATGGAACCATTTGAGGCTTAAAGTTTTCTTGAGGAAAGTATTTAATTTTGAATTTAAAAAATTTAAAAGACTGTTATTTATATTTTCCAAGGTGTTTTATGTCAGCTTTGGTAGGTTTTGTCTTTCAAAGAATCTCTTAAAATTCATCTAAATGTCAGTTTCTAGGCACACAGTTGTTCATAACATTACTTTGTAAATTTTAGTGTTTGTATAATCCATAGTGATGTTCCTTTTTTCATTTCATTTGATCATACATTATTTTTTTTTCTTCTGGAGTCAGTCTCAGGGTTTTTAGACTTTATTAGTGCTTTTGAAGTAAAATATTGTTTTGTTGATATATAGTATTATTTGTCTTCTACTTCATTGATTTCTGACCTTTATAATTTCCTTTCATTTATGTTGTGTTTCTTTGCTCTTTTTTTTCTTAGCATCTTAAGAAGGAAGTTTAGATTATGGGTTTCCAAAATAACCATCCATGGTTTACATTTTAATTCAAAGACTGCTTTAGCAGCATCATATATATATACATACACACACACACACACACACACACACACACATATATGTGTTGTGTTCATACTTTCACTCAGGTCAAAAATACATTAAAATGTCTTTGGTCATTTCTTTTTTAAGCCATAAGTTATTTTAAAAAATTATCTCAGAATAGAAGACAGAAAGACAAACCCACAAAGATACAATTATTCGATCCTTAAGATGCCAAAAACTTATAGTGTAGAAAAGACAACCTTCTCAACAAATGGAGGAAACAGGTAATACCTATGCAGAAGAATGAGACTAGATCCTTATCTCTCCCCTGTACAGAGTCAACTCAAAGTGAATCAAAGACCTAAGAATTAGACAAGAAACTATGCAACTCCTAGAAGAAAATGTAGGGGCAACATTCTAGTATATAGACACAGGCAATGACTTTCTCAATAGGACACCTAAAGCTCAAGAAATAATGCCAACAGTTAATTAAATGAGATGGCATAAAATTAAAAAGCTTCTACACAGCATGGGAAACCATTAAGAATGTGAAAAGAGAACCTAGAGAATGGGAGAAAATCTTTGCTAGATATCATTCTGACAGAGAATTAATATCCAGAATATATAAAGAACTCAAAACACACACATGCACACAAACGTACACACACACACACACACACACACACACACACACAAAAGATGGGCAAATGAACTAAATACATCTCAAAAGAAGAAATATAAATGGCCAACAATTACATGAACAAATGTTCAACAATGGTATGGTTTACATTGGAGGTGTGCTCCCAAAACTCATGTGTAAGACAATGTAAGAAAACTTAGAGGGGAAATAAATGATTTTATTATGAGCACCTAAACCTAATGAGTACATTAGTCCTATGATAGGGATTAATTGGGTTGTACCTGAAGGCAGGGAGGGGTGGGTGGAGAATGTATATCACTGGGGGCATGCCTTGCAGTATATATTTTATTTTTGATGAATGGAGCCTGCTCTCTGATTCTTAGTGTCATGTCCTCTTGGCTTTTCTCTGCCACGATGTTCTGACTCACCTCCAGCCCTGAGGGGTGGAGCTGGCCATCTATGAACTAAGCCTCTAAAACTGTGAGCCCTCAAATAAACTTTTCCTCTTCTGTTTGTTCTTATTTAGAATTTTGTTCACAGCAGTGAAAAGGCTGACTAAAACAAATATTGTTATCAAATAGGGAAATATAAATCAAAACTATACTGAGATTTCATCTGATTCACTTTAGAATGGCAGCCATTAATGATACAAACAATGATGAATGTTGGAGAGGATGTGGAGAAAAAAAGAACACTTTTACACTGTTGGTGGAATTGTAAATTAGTCAACCATTATCAAAATCAGTATGGAATTTCCTCAAAAAACTAGGAATGGAATTACCATATTACCCAGCTACACCACTGTTAATACCACTCCTCGGCATTGATCCTAAATAATTAAAGTCATCATTCTATAGTGATATATGCATACCCATGTTCATAGCAGCACAATTCACAACAGAAAAACTATGGAATCCACCTAGGTGAATGAATGGATGAATGGCTAAATAAAGTGTGGTATGCATACACAATGGCATTTTATTCAGCCATAAGAATGAAACCATGTCATTTTCAGGAAAATGAATGGAACATGAGAATATTACGTTAAGCAAAATAAGTCAAAATCAAAAAGTCAAGGATCATATGATTTCTCTCATATGTGAAAGTTAGAGATGAAAAAGACAAAGAAAGTTCGGGGTTATCTCATGAAAATCAAAGAGAAATCAGGGGCTGGGGATGTGGCTCAAGCGGTGGCGCGCTCGCCTGGAATGCGTGCAGCCCGGGTTCGATCCTCAGCACCACATAAAAACGAAGATGTTGTGTCCACCGAAAACTAAAGAATAAAAAATATTAAAATTCTCTCTCTTTCTCTCTCTCTCTCCCTCTCTCACTCTCTCTTTAAAAAGAAAAAAAAAAAAAAAAGAAAATCAAAGAGAAATCAATGCAGATAGACCAAAGGGACTAGATGAAGGGAATAGGGGAGGGAAAGGGGAAATACTGTGAAAATGATACTGGTTAAATTATATTGTTATATTCTGTACATGTACATTGTTACAAATATGTAACAATGTATTCCATTGTTATGTACAACTGTAATGCACCAATATGAACAAAAATAAAAACGTGTTCAGAATTTCCAATAGGGATCAATATCTAATTCAATTTCTTTTGTAGTCAGATAGCAAATTTTGCTTCATTTCAATTATCTGTAATTCACTATATCTTATTTTATGGTTCAGTCTATCATTATAAAAAGCTATATATCTACTTGAAAAGATATAATTAATAATATTAATCAAATACATTAATATTAATTAAAGATCCTACTATTAATTAAATATTACTAATATTAAAGACATAATTAAAATATAATTAAAAATATTTTAAATTTAATAGCACAGGTATCTATTTATGCGTGTTAGGTTAACTTGGTCAAGAGAGTTCCTTACATTGTTTATATCCTGAAGAATTTTCATTTATCAATACTATCAGTTACTAAGGGGAAATGATGAATTCCCCAAAATGATTGTAGATTTCTTGATTTCAATGGCAGTTTTAACAATTTTTCTTTATGTATTTTTAATATTTTTGTTGACTGTCTACAAGTAAAAGAGTTTTAATATCTTTCTGATAGTCTTTAAAAAATTTTAACTACTTCTCTATCTCACTGCCTCAAAATCCACTTCATCTTAACATAGCCAAATATACTTTCTTTTTTTTTTTAGATGGGGGGGGGAGGGAGGGAGAGAGAGAATTTTTAAATATTTATTTTTTAGTTTTGGGTGGACAGAACATCTTTATTTTTATGTGATGCTGAGGATCAAACCCAGTGCCCCACACCTGCCAGGTGAGCTCGCTACTGCTTGAGCCACATCCCCAGCCCCCCAAATATACTTTCTTATGGTTAGTTTTTTAATGAAATTCTTTTACTTTCAATCTATTTGGGTTTCTATATTTAAAGTGCATCTCATATAAATAGCTTGTAGTTGGATTCCTATTTAATCTTGTCTCATAATCTCTGCATTTTTCTTTGTAAAGTTTATTCTAGTAACACTTAATATAATCTTTGGGTTAGCTGTGTATCCATATATTTTTATTTGTTTTCAATTTGTTCTTTATATTCTCCCCCAACCCCCATGCCTCATTTCCATCTTTTGAGAAAATAATTTTAGTATTCTATTTTGTTTTCTCATTGACTTTTTAGCTACAGTCTTCTATTTTATTTTTCTAGTGGCTTTTCTATGGGTTATAATAAGAACACATAGTTAATCACAGTCTACCTTTAATTATTTTTACACCACTTAGGATAAAAGAAATTTAAGACATTATATATACTGTTTACATGCTACTCATGATTTGTGTTTTTGTCATACATTTTACTTTTACTCATTATAAACCCTATAATATACCATTTTTATAAAATAAATGTACTTTTAAAGAATTTAAGATAAAATAATGTTTCATATTTAAAATATTTATTCTTTCCAGTGTGCTTCATTCTTACTGTATTTCCAAGTCTCAATCTGTGATTATTTTCCTTTAGCTTCTAAAAACTTCTTTACCATTTCTTATACTGCAGGCCTACTAAAGACAAATTCATTTATCTTCATATTTAAATGACATTTTTGCTAGATATAGAATTCTGTACTGATACTTTTTTCAGTTTTTGTGTTGTCTTTGGTTTTAATTATTTCTGATGAGAAGCAATTCATTAATCACATCATTGTTATCCTGTAGGTGGTAAGTATATTTCTCTGTTGATTTTAACATTTTCTTTTATGTTGGTTTCAGTGATTTGACTATGAGTTCTTGCATTTTTATTTTATTTTCCTCTGTTGGGATTTTCTGAGCCTCCATGTCTTTCAGTTCATGTTTTTCATCGAATCTCAAAAACATGCAGACACAGTTACTACTGCCTGCTTCCTTTTTGTTAACTTTTTAAAATTCGGTTCTTCTGTTTGGATCATTGCTATTGATCTGATTCAACATATCATCAGAGCAGTGATCTTTTGATTTCACATATATTTTTCAGTTCTGTAATTTGTTTGATTCTTTTCAGAGTTTGTTTTTCTCCTGAAATTCCCAAACATATTTACCCACTTTAATTCACTTTTCCTATTTTTTTCTTATAATAGTTCTTTAAAAGTTCTTGACTGCTTATTTTAATTTGTGTCATCTATGAGTCTCTTTAAATTGGCTTTCTTTCTCCAATTATGTGTCATGAATTTCTGCTTCTTTGTGTGTTTTTTATTTTCTGATAGCACGCTATATATACAACAGTGTTAGAAGCTGAAGTTTCCCTCAATATGCGTTTATCCTTTTTTTGTTCATTTCTTTGGTAAGTAGCTTAAGTGAAGTGTATTCAATTTTTATAAGGCATTGAACTAAGGTGGAATTGAGTTGCAACTTTAATTAGATTAAGTTTTTTTAAATTTCAAATTAGTCCAAGAATATTTCTCTTTGTTTTTACAAACTGTTTACATGTTGACTTACCACACTGTAATGCATTAATCTGTACAATTAAAATAAGAAAGGATAATCAGAGAAATATGAGGGCTCAAGAAAAAATTACAGGAAAAAGATTTTTCTTTGCTTTTAAAGTTAACACTTGAAATTCCACTCATGTTTTGCCAAGGTGCTATCTGCTGATCTCAGTATTTGTGCAGAGAAAGGGCTGGGATATTGCTTTAGAGAGTTTTAATTAATATTTTGGTTAAATTATATAATAATATCAGAAAGGCAAGTCCATTAATATTGCATGAATTTCTCCGATTTCTCAGTCCCACCTGCATTGCCACTTTGTCACAAGAATTTCAGGAGTGTAAGGCTTTGGTAACAGTAAACTGTGAACTTGAACAACTGGTTTTTGTATTTAGAGCTCTTTCAAATTATAATCCATAGGCCAGTCCAGAAAACAATCTTACAATTTTTTTTTGTTTTTAAATTCTTTGCAGTTTATCCATCTATGGAAGGGCCACTCCTTTCCCCAGGTATGGAGACATCTGCAGCTTCCTTCTCACTTATGAGTAATTCTTCCCTCTCTAGCATTTGGTTAATAAGGCATCTTTGAGTCTAACACTCTTCAATAGCTCTATAAGAAAGTATAATTCTATTTTTAAAATTAATATCACAGAATTTTATTACTGTTGCTAGACTTCTTTCAACATCCTGTTGGGAAATAGAAAGCTCCTTGTTCAGGTATATTTGCAATCTTGGAAATACTGTTGTCATGGTATAGAGGTGTCCCCCAAAAGCTCATATGTGACAGGTGCAAGAAGTCTCAGAGATGAAATGATTAGATTATGGATCAACTAGGTAATGATTGTAGGCAGGCAGGGTGTGACTGGAGGAAGTAGGTCCATTGGAGGTATGACTTTGGGGTTTGTATTTTCCCCCTGATGAGTGGAGCCATCACTCTACTTCCTTGTTGCACTGTCCTGACCTGTTTTTCTCCCCCATACCTTTCTACCATAATGTTCTGTTTCACCTTGGGCCCAGAGTTAGGCAGTTGGCTGACTAGGGACTGAGCCTCTGAAACCATGAACCATATTAAACTTTTCCTCCTCTACATTTTCCTTGTCAGGTCTTTTTTCAAAGAGATGAAAAAGATGATTAAAACAGAAACTGGTACTGAGAGTGGGACCATGGCTGTAACTAACCAGTCCATATGATTCAGAATCCTTTGGTGCTTTCTAGTGGGGTGGAGAAGGGCTTTTGAAAAGTTTAGATTTGCAAAGTGGAAAGGCTTTAGAACACTGTAAGTGAAGTTTAATAGGTGATCTGGTGGGAGCTCAGAAGACCAAAATGGTGATAGAACTGTGGACAGTAAAGACAGGGCCCATGAGGTTTCAGAGGAGGATGACTCTATTGGAAATTGTATTAGAGACATTTGTGTTACATGCTAGCAAATATGTTATCTACATTTTCCCCATATCCTGAGACTTTCTTTGAAGCTGAATTTAAAGGTCATGGGCTAATTAATCTGGTAGAAGAAATTTCAAGGGAGCACAGTATTCAGGTTGTGGCATGGATATTATGAGCAGCTTTTAGCCAAGCTTACTATGATAATAAGGAGCAGAAATATTTTTGAAAACTTGCAATTCGGTCAGAAAAGTGCAAGTAAAACTGTGCCTAAGGAAGCTGTTAAAAAGATTATAGCCACTAAAGAAATGCTAAGTACTTTACCCAGAAAGAATAGGACAGGTGGCTTGAGGGCATCTCATAATTGGCAAGACCACATCCATCTTAGGCTTACAGTTAAAAAAGTACAAATTCCTTTGAAAATAGACCATGGGGCAAACTGCTTGCACAAGAGGACCTAGGAACTTGTTTCATATGCTCAACCACCAAGGTACTCAGAGGCTGCTGCAGTCATAATCCCTGGGAGCTTGGTTACTTCTCAAGATGGCAGCACACCTTGGTATCAACCATGAAGTTTTACTTCCTATATAGAAATGCAGGATACTGGAGTTAAGAGGTCATGAAGGCTTCTCCCCAGATTTCAAAGGAAGGCCTGGGAGATCAGGAAGTGTAGTGATGTCAGAGTCCCTGCAGTCGCCCTTGAGGGCATGATGCATAAAGATGTGAGAAGAAAGCCAAATCTGCAATGGAGACCCCTGAAATTAAGAGAACCAGTGATGTGAGATGTCTGTGTAGGAAAGCTGCAGGAATTGAGAAGAAACAAACCAAAAGAGAAGCCACATGGGGCTGCAACTATTAAGGTCATATGGCAGAGGTATATGTCCTTGTGAGAGGACATCATGATGCCATGAGATGTGCCCCATTTACTAGATGTGGAGCTACTGGATTTGTTTTCCCAGTTGAATATCAGCCTTTTTTGGCCCCATCCTTCCATTCTAAGCCCCTATATCTTCCTTGTGGGGTGGAAATGTTTACTCTGAGCCATCATACATAGATATATGTGATGTGTTTTTGATATTTACAGTGAAAACATCTGTGAGTTTACCTTGAATTTCAGAAAACTTTGGTCTTGGAATTTTGGGTAATAATGCAACTATTAAGACACATAGGGACTCTTAAAATGAACTATATGTATTTTGTACTATGAGATGGACAGGAGCTTTTTAGGGCTATGGGTGGAATGAGGTATCCCCAAAGGATCATGTGTGAGACAATGCAGAAATTTTCAGAGGTGAAATGATTGGATTATTAGGTCTACCTAATCACTGGGTTAATCAACTGATATGGATTAACTGTAGAAAGATGGGTGCACCTAGAGGAGTAGGCCACTGGGGACAATACTTTGGGTTTATGTTTGTCCCTGGTAAGTTGAGTCACTGCTTTGCTTCCTGGTAACCATATTCTGAGTGCTTTTCTCTGCCATACCCTTCCACCATGATGTTCTGCCTCACCTTGGTCCCAGAATTGGTCAACAGTGGACTGAATCTCTGAAAATGTGAGCCCAAATAAACTTTTCCTCCTTTACATTTTTCTTGTCAGGTCTTTTAGTCAGAATGATGAAAAAACTTACTAAAACAACTGGGAAAGTAGGTTTGAAGACATGAGGAATCAGAGGAATGGAAAATAGTTAATCCATTACAGACACTAGTAGTTTATTAAAGTGTTCAGTAGACATGCTAAATAATTGTATTTTTTAATAATAATTTTTTAAAAATATTTTTTTAGTTGTAGATGGACATAATACTCTTATTTTATTTTTATGTGGTGCTGAGGATCAAACCCAGTGCCTTCATGTGAGGTGAACACTCTACCACTGAGCTACAACCCCAGCTCTAATTGTGTCTTCTTAATAATATACTAAGCATTAAGTGATTAAGTTTTCCTGAGATTATGTGAACAAAGTTATAATTGACATCTGAGTAAAGAAAAGCATATTAGCTATTAAACTTGAAAGGTTTTGTATAGTGATTCACTGGAAAATATATAATGAATTCTGATTAGAACAGATACAGAAATTGTATGGTAAATAACAATGGAAGACATAATTCCCTTAGCTACAGTGAATTATATCAACTTTTATTTAAAAAATTTAAGAATGTATACATATGCCTCAATTGATAATTGGGTATTTTAAATATTGAATTGTTAATTCTAAATAAAATCAGTATTTTTAAGGAGACTTATATCCAATATGTCAATACATGCATCCACATGAACAGTCTATCCTTTTAAGGATTTTCTTACCAAATTAGTATTCACCAGATAAAACAATTTTCTCTGAATGTTTTAAATTTGATTGAAAATGTAGCCAGATAATATTTTGTTGCAGCAAAACATGGTAGATGTAGATTCCAGTAAAATATCCCTTCTCCTCAGTTGTGATAATCAAGTGTCTGTATGCATTGCCAAATGTCCTCTAGGAGATAGTGTCATCTTTTGTGGAACATTACTGCTTTAGGTTTTATTGGCCTATTTTATTTGATTTACTCTCAATGATATAACTGCTAACTAAACTATAGAAAGCTAACACATACTACTGAGCAATTATTTCCCTTATTTGTATTTCTTAGTTTCCTGTTGTAAATTTGAAGATTGAACCTTATATTTTTTCTATTAATTATAATTCAGTGTAGTTGCTTTTCAATATAAAGCTTTGGTATAAGAAAATTTACATTGTAAAACCAAATCTAAAAAAAAGGAGGTGGGGCTGGGGCTGTAGCTCAGTTGGTGGAGTGTTTTCCTAGCACATGTGAGGCACAGGGTTCAATCCTCAGCACCACATAAAAATAAAATAAAGGTATAGTGTCCGTCTACTATATATAGTAGATGGACACTTCATATATATATATATATATATATATATATATATATATATATGAAGCCTACTAAAATATAGAACTGAAAATCAGATGTAAATATAGAACTGAAAATCAGATGTAATAATCACTTGTTTCATATTTCAAACAAATCATACACTTTTAAATTTATCCATTTTCTTTTCTGTAACTCTCTTCTTTGTTTTATCTTTCTTTAGTAATTGAGAAAAATCTCCTATTTAAATATCCTAAAAATGTCCTATTTAATGTCTCCTATTACATGTGCTGATGATTCCCAACCCCTCTCAACTTAAGATTTTGCTCCTTTTATAATCCCCTCTCTTCCTTAGCACAATTCAATCTCTCTCCCTTTCTCTTTTTTGATCATTCCATATTCATGTAAATTAAAAAATATTCTCTTCCTGCTAAAATTTAAAATAAAAAACATCAACATGCGTCTTCCTTTTTTTTTTAAACTCAGGGGCATTCAACCATAGCCTTATTTTGTATTTTTCTTAGAGACAGGGTCTCTCAGAGTTGCTTAGCACCTTGTTGTTGCTGAGGTTGGCTTTGAACCTGCAGTTCTCCGTCTCAGCCTCCTGAGTCACTGGAATTACAGGCATGAGCCACCATGCCCGGCTCCACCTCCTCCTTTTAATACCTTATTTCAATGTAGGTACTGGCCCATTTTTCTGTATATAACCATATTTTCCCTTTATAACCAAGTGCTTTGAAAGAGATATTTACTTGTGCTATTTCCTCACCTGCCCCTCTTCAATCTAATATTATTCTGGCTTCCATATCACTACTTTTCTAAAACTAAAACTGTCTTTTTGAAGGGTTACTAGTAACCACCACAGGTTTACCCATCAGTCACATTTCTGAGCTTATTCTACTTAAGTGTAACTTTTCATGTAGCTAACCACTTCTAGAAATACACCTTTCCTTCTGATTTCTGTGGTAGTCTCTCCTCAAATTATCTCTTCTCCTTGAGAAGTTCTCTTCTTCTTGAATTTAAATGTTGAAATTTCTGATGTTTCTAACCACAATCTCCAACCCTTTCCTCCTCATCTAGGTTATTTTATTTATTCCCATTAAATACCATGTATATGATGAGACTCAAATTATAGCCTAGAACTCTTATCTGATATTCATAGTTGTTAAACTATACACTTGACATCTCCACATGAACATGTTACAGAGATACCAAAATTTAACATGTCTAATATTGACTTTGTGCTTCCTAGTAAAGCTCCCCCCATCTCAAGCTTCATTGTCTTTGTAAATAATATCATGACATGATCAGTAGCTAAAGTCAAAATCTGGGAATAATCATTAATTCCACTTTCTTATTTCTCACACTGATTTGTAATAGTAGCTCTGTAAATGCTGTTATCCTTGAAATTACCCTTTCTCTTTAATAACAATTCTCTTACCCTAGTCAAGAATATGCTCATTTCTTGTCTGTAGTGCAATACTGAGTTTCTAACTAGTATGATCTTTTATGGACCCATATTTTCTTCACTCAGCAGTGTGCATACTATTTTTAGAACACAAATGAAGCATATAACTCTCTTGCTTAAAGTAAGAGAGAATTTTTTATAACTGCTGCAGGAGTTTGCATTATCTGGTCACTGCTCATCTCTACATCATCTTATTTTCCCTTTCACATACCATACTCCTATTCTCTCTGGCCTTTTTTTCTATTTTTAGATGATAGTTAAATCCTTTACCACCTTAGAGCCTACTTATAAGCTGTTCTGTAGGCCTGGAATGTAATGATCCTTGTTCTTCATATAGCTAGTGCTTTTAAAAAAAGCTTCATTGAGATTTAATTGATGTATCTATAAAATATATAATTTGATAACTGATCATATTTATATACCTAGAAAACGATCTGTATAATCAAGATAAAAAACACATCCATCATATCTAAGAATTTTGTGTGTTATTTTGTAACCCCTTCTTCCTGCCCTCCCTATAAGTGTCCCTTCACATCCCTAGGCAACCATTGATCTGCTTTCTATCACAATGTATTAGTCTTCATTTCCTTGAATTTTGTATGAATGGAATCAATGTTATATGCCCTTTTATTCTGATTTCTTTGTTTTTCTGATTATCAACACCAATCTTTAATGTTTAAAAATAATTATGCTATCTTGATCTTTTTTCAAACAAACTTTTTTGAAAATGTCTGTAAAGTCATTGTAAGCATGAGTGAAGTACTAGTTTCTTTCAATCAGTACTCTCTTGGTTGGAAGTGGAAACAAAGCTTTGACTAGTTTTTTCTTATCTTACAAAGCTTTACTTCAGTGTTTCCTCCTTAGAAGGGGTTTCCCTTGACAACATTCATTCTTCTCTATCATAGCATTACTACCATTTTACAATTATAATAGTATATCTATGTATTTATTTATCTGTATATTGTCTGTAATAAATGGAAGGAAAATATGTAATTGTTTACTCATCATTGTGCACTTAATGCCCAGAAAAATGTTTGACACAGTAACTCTTCAATAAATAATCTTTGAAATTTTTCCCCTTAAGACACTCCTTTTCTTATTATTTTTCTTTTCTTCCATTCTTGACCTTCTCTATTTATTTTGTGTTATTTATTTTTCTCTCTTTGCTAGTTCTGTTATTTTTATCTTTCTCATTATTTTTTCCCTTTATTTTTTTTGGTTTGTGTTTTTAGGACCTGCTATATTTCCACAAATTGAAAACCATAAAGTGAAAGAGGGAAAATATCAATGAATAAGCCTGAGGCTCTCCAAAAGACCCTCTGTTGTATAACTGAAAACTGATGCACAAGCAAATTTTTCTGACAATGTTCTACATTAATCCTAGTTTTCAAACTTCCTTTGACTCAACTGACTCAGTCAATTCTTATTTATCGAAATTTCTGTTAAATAAATAGGGCACCATCCATTGAGGCAATGAACTGAGTTTTAGCTTTAAGCTTCCATACTTGGTTATGACACTGGAAAGGTTATTTAACCCCACTCTGGCTTTGTTTCATCATACATTGTAACAATAAAGAATACCTATTATTTACAGAAGTGCTTTTATAAATATTAATCCAGAAAAGTTCAACTCTCCAGGAGAGAGAGGGATTATGATTTTTACTATATTTATATTTGGGAAGAAAAACGTTGTGATTAAATATCTTCCTTTAAGATTCCAAATATAATAAATAGAAAAAGTAGAATTTGATCTAAATCTTCTGTCCATATATCTGTCACTCTTTCCAAGGCATTTCACAATATGTACAATCTATAAAATCTAGAAACTTCTTCTCAGCTATATATCTATTATTTTGGGATGTGAAAGATTTGCAGATGATAATTTAATGACTTAGGGAAGGCAGCCTAGCCTCTTGGAGCCTGACCTAATTGATGGGTGATCATCAAAAGATGTTTCTCCAGAAATGAAGTAACAGGTTCAAAATAGAAATGTGACATCACAAGAGCAAAATCAACATAATAGAGTGAAGTGGAAAAAAATATAGTTTTTAAAGAAAAATAAGGAAACTTCAAAGGTCATTGTATTCAATCTCATTTTAAATATGTCAAAACAATTTCAAATTATTTCATTTTTGAATATGTTGTTTCGTTCATAGTAGTTAAAATGGGGGGAAAAAGTGGTTACTGATTATAGAATAATGGATTTGGTTTTCAATGTGCCTAAAACGTTAAGAGGCACTCATAGACATATGATCATACAGTGGAAATCATATGGATTCACATTAATATTAGGTGTAGTTTGTTTCTCATTTATTCTGAATGACTTTAAGGAACTAGTTTCATCTCTTTCAACTTCAGTTTTCTCATTGGTAGACAAATCTACCAATGATATCCATCTGCCTCAAAGGGTTATGATGACCATTAAATAATATAACACTGGATCAAATTGCCTAACACGATCTCAGAATAGAATGAACTCTCATTTCAAGTGGGTTCTGTCTCTCCAAATAGGGACAATGCAGCTACACTTTTCTGAAACTCAAGAAACAATTCCTGAAAAGGCTTCACTGTCCCTACTATAATAGTGTTGAGAATATACAAATGTAGTCATATTATATTAGCCAACATTTAAATTTCAAACCATATTTTTATAATTTTTTTATTTTTAAAATATTTTTAGTTGTTGATGGACCTTTATTTTATTTATTTGTATATGATGCTGAAAATCGAACCCAGTGTTTCATGCATGCTAGGGAAGCACACTACCACTGAGCCACAACCCCAGCTCCGTAAAATTTATTTTTAAAAGCAAATTCCAGGACATTATCATTGAGTCATTAAAAATCAGACCTTTGTCACAATATATACTGTTAATCATCAAAAGAAGACTGCACTATCTGATTTCAAGTCATAGGGCTTATCTGAGTGTCCATGGAGACTACTGGTAAAATATAGAGGATCTCTTTGCTTCTTGGACTTGATTTTACTTCTACTTTGACATGTTAGGTCTCCAGTTACAAGAAATAATGATTGTTTTTGCAAAATTCTTGTGAATCTAGTAGTGAAAGAAATTGTTCTTTTATTTATAAAATTTAAAAAATTGCCCGGCTATTCCTGTGAGAGAAAAGAGCCTGCTGCCATGCTGTATGCTACTATCATCATCATTTACTCACTGAGCTCATGATTTGTACATAAATAATACAAAAAATAAAATTCTTTATCATTTAAATTAAAAATTTAACTGATAATTCAGATTCTTGTCATGCATTTGGAAAGGTAAAGCCATACAATCATGAATTGAAATGGTACAGACACTACTGTGTACAAATCTGTACACTGCAATCACTGTAGGAATTTAAGCAAAGGAACTGGCACAACAGGGCTTTGATGGTAGCAGGAAAGGTTCATTATCAAAAGTGAAATTTGAGCAGGGAATTTCCAGAGAGATGATATGAATAAATCATAAGAGTAGTAAGATACACTTGACTTGAGTGAAGTATTTTTTTAAATTTATTTTTTGTACTAACTAGTTACACATGACAGTAGAATGTATTCTGATACATCATACATAAATGGAGTATAACTTCTCATTCTTCTGGTTGTACATAATATAGAGTTATACTGGTCACATAATCATATGTTCACATAGGGTAATAACATCCAATTCATGTTACTATCCTTCCTACACCCATACCCCCTCCCCTCCTTTCACTCCCCTCTGTCTAATCCAAAGTATATCTATACTTTCTGAGCTTCTCTGCCTTGTTGTGAATTAGTATCCACATATCAGAGAAAACATTCAGCCTTTGGTTCTTTGGGATTGGCTTATTCGCTTAGCATGATATTCTTCTGTTCTATCCATTTACTGGCAAATGCCATATCTTCTTTAAGGCTGAGTAATATTCCATTGTGTATATATACCACAATTCTTTATCCATTCATGTGTTGACGGGCACCCAGGTTGGTTCCATAGTTTAGCTATTGTGAATTGTGCTGCTATAAACATTGATGTGGCTGCCTCACTGTAGTATGCTCATTTTAAGCTCTGAGTGGGATAACTCAAACAGTGATTCTATTCCAAGTTTTCTGAGGAATCTTCATACTGCTTTCCATAGTGGTTGCACCAATTTGCAATCCCACCAGCAATGTATGAGTATACCTTTTCCCCTATATCCTCATCAACACTTTTTGTTGCTTGCATTCTTGATAATTGCCTTTCTGACTGAAGATGAAATCTAGTTTTTATTTGCATTTCTCTAATTGTTAGAGATGTTGAAAAATTTTACATATATTTGTTGACTGATTATCTTTCTTTTTATGTGAAGTGACTGTACAGTCCCTTAACCTATTTATTGATTGGATTATTCATTTTTCTGGCTTTAAGTTTTCTGAGTTCTTTATATACCCTGGAGATTAATGCTGTATTTGAAGTGAATGTGATAAAGATTCTCTCCCATTCTGGAGGCTCTCTCTTCATGTTATTATTTCCTTTTCAGTGAAGCTTTTTAGTTTGATTCCTTACCATTTATTGATTATTGATTTTCCTTCTTGTGCTTTAAAGGCCTTGTTAAGGAAATCATTTCCTAAGCCAACATAGTAGAGATTTGAGCCTACGTTTTCTTCTATTAGGCACAAGGTCTCTGGTCTAGTCCTTGATCCACTTTGAATTTTGTGCAGGGTGAGAGATAGGGGTTTAATTTCACTTTGCTACATATGGATTTCCAGTTTTCCCAGCATCAATAGCTGAAGGGGCTCTCTTTTCTCCAATGTATGTTTTTGGAATCTTTGTCTAATATGAGATAACTATTTTTATGTGGGTTTTTCTGTCTTCTATTCTGTACCATTCGTCTACATATCTGTTTTGGTAACAATACCATGGTGTTTTTGTTACTGTGGCTCTATAATATAATTTAAGGCCTGGTATTGTGATGCCCCCTGCTTTACTTTTCTTGCTGAGGACTGCTTTGATTATTCTGGGTCTCTTATTTTTCCAAATGAATTTCTTGACTGCTTTTTCTATATCTATGAAGAATGGCACTGGGATATTAATAGGAATTGCATTAAACCTGTATAACACTTTTGGTAATATGGCCATTTTGACAATATTAATTCTGCCTATTTCAGTGGGGTATTGCTACAGGAGAGTGGTAGAAAATCCATTTAAAGATGTAGGTAAGAATTATATTTTAAAGGACCTTTAATGAAGGTTTAAGAATGTTGATTGTTTTATTTTGAAGGGAATATAAACTTATTAAATATTTCTCAAAAAACTTTTTTAATCTTTATATCACTGCTGATACTATGGCATTCTCGTGAACTAGAGCCTACTTTTGCTCCTTATTATCAACCCCAGTTTCTTCTTACCATAAAAGCACCACATATTTATATGAGAAAATAGAGTAAACTAAAAGAAGAAATTTATAAGATCCGAGCTAATATTCTAGAAAATTTTCTATATTTGTGTATATACATACAAAATAGGGGAATTCTATCTTCAGAAGGCTAACCTGGGATTCAGAAGTTGTGGGGAATATATACAGGAAAGGTTTTAGATAGAAACCCTCTGTGTGGTTTTAAGGGACTGATGTCAAAGAATGGTATAGAACAGAAATCAGAAAAGTTTCTGTGTAAATAGTAAATATTTTAGGCCTGTAGGCCATATGATTTTTGTTGAAATTATTCTTCTCTGCCATTGTAGTGTGAAAACAGCCACTGAAAACATGCAAATGAATGAGTATGAGTAGGCTCCCATAAAACTTTATTATGGAAACTAAAATTTCATAAAATTTTCATATGTGAAGAAATATCATAGTATTTAATAAGTTTCTGTTTTAGGAGCAGGTCAATACTTGCTCCTTGTTTTTTTTACACAGGTCCCAGGAACAGAGACAGTGGGAAGTAATCAAAAAATGGTGTGCTGCTAGAGTATAAAACTAGGGAATATAAATCACCATCTGGGCACTTTTAGAAAAATTCAAAGGATTTCAAAGGAATAACTTCCTTAATCTAAGGCATAAATCAGTAAAGTTTTAGGTTTTACAACTAATGTGAATGTATTAGTTTTTATAAACATGTTGAGGCTGAAAAAATATTAACATAAGGTAAACAATTTTTTCATGTCAATAAACATTTACCAGTAACATCATTAGTATCATTTGCATTTCCAGTGACAGATACCCTCGGTCCCTATGCTTTCTGCACTAGTTTTTAGTGCTTACTCTAGCCATCTTCAAATCTTAATTTGCTACTATAGGAAATGTTAACATACACTCTTTTATTTGTGGGACTTTAATTTCTCTATTTCACAGGTTGATACCTAAAATCACTACAGGAATGTACATTTTGGTATTCTATCTTAATAAAAAGCATTAGAAGTTAGGAATGCCTAATTATCTCTAAAAACTACAAGCAAATATTGTGGCACTGTTAGAATAATGTAGTAAAATGGCCAAAGCACAAGGCTTCCAAAATAAGAAAACATTAAATTATTATTGATATGGCATATTAGATTTATTATATCAGGACACCATTACTCTCCGTCCTCAAAACAGAAAATAATGACTTTTGGACTAATAGAACATAGACTGTATGGTTTGAAATAAGCATTTAAACAAAGGATATGAATAAATGGGTAAATGACAATAATGATTTGAAATATTCACATAATAATTTTTATTAAAATTATCAGGTTGCACTTCAATAACAAAACAAAAATTTACATGCATGCTGAATGTGTTTTTAAAAAACACATTATTGAGCACCAACGTACGGATTTTATTCAAGCACTGTGACTCAAAAATGCTTTGTCTAACCTTTTTAGAACTTACTCTGATAAGAAGTACGGATCCGTTTCGTTAAATCAGGATAAAAGTTAGACAGGCCACGCATGCAAAAGTTGTCTTTGGAACATGCCAGAACACCAGCATCAGCAGCAGGCAGGGGGGAAAGAAAGAAGAATAGTCTAAAGTGAAAGGAAGTGATATCATACCAGAATCTAGAACAGCCAAGATGAAGAAATTGCAGCAAAATCAGGTAATCAAATCAGAAAGGAGATATTCAAAAAATCAATTAGAAAGTAAGAGGTGATAGATGAATGATGAGGATGCTGTAGCAATTTTATTTTATCAAATGTCTTACAAAAATTGATGGCATATTTTTCTTAAATTTTTTTGCATAGTATACATACTTGGCTTGTAATAATATGTATAAATTACTTCATTAATATCAAAATGATTGTCTTTAATGCTTCTGCAATTAAAAAGAAAGCTTAGGGATTTTAGTTTTTAATCTTTATTTTTATAATTTGAGTACTCAGAGTATTCATTTTGTTTTTCAGTACTAGGGATCAAACCCAGGGATAATCTACCTATGAGCTATATCGCCATCCCTTTTTGTTTTTTTGAGACAGGGTCTTGCTAAGTTGCAAAGGCTAGCCTCAAACTTGCCATCTTCCTGTTGCAGCCTCCAGAGTTTCTGGGATTATAGACATGTGCCACCATGCCCATATTAATTTTGTAAACTAAAATAAAAACCAAGTTTACAGCTTCATCACAGTTTTCCATATTCTAAAGTCATCAGAATTTCTAAGCTATAATCATAATTATTGATGCTCAAGAAGTTTAAATTATAATTTTCCTTTGTCATAATATTCACTTTTTCAACCCACCATATACACTCAGCACTTCCAGAAAGCAAGCATCTTAGATGCTATCAAAGGGTCCACAGCTTTTATGACTTGAAATGGTGCTTTCAGCACTGCAAACAGCAGCTACTAGCCCTTCAAACCTTCTTGCTCTAAAAGCTCTAAACTTTCATAAATCAACCTTCTCTTTCCCACTATTGAGAGACTCTTATGGTACATACGCACAATTTCTTTTATTTTGTCTTTCTTTCTAGCAGTCCTAAAATATTAATAACAGTTGAATTCCTAACAAAAATGCCGCAGGTTTAAAAGATAATTTTGTGTCCCTGAAAATGGTCAAAGCTAATAATTTAGAAAGCAGTGAAGTTTATCAAAAGGCTAATAAAGGAGAAATTTTTTAAAAATCAAATTTTTTAGTCTAAAAGGAAAATTCTTTTATCACACTCAAAGGTTTTGACATACCTATTATTTGGAAAATAAAGTGTAAGATTTTAAATTTTTATTGTAAAATATTCTTTTTTAAAAAATGTTTATTTTTTTAGTTGTAGTTGGACACAATGCCTTTATTTATTTATTTTTATGTGGTGCTGAGGATCAAACCCAGGGCCCTGCATGTGCTAGGCGAGTGCTCTACTGCTGAGCCACAACTGCAGCCCCTAATATTCTTTTCATAAATTTTTTTAAAAAATTAAAGCTTTGATATCCTATTGGTTATTTTAAATAAAGAAAAGTAGAAAATTTTAAATAATGTCTAAACACATAATTCTATAGAAGCATTTTTATCTGCAAACCATTTCCCTAATTTCTACCAACTAGACGACATCAAAGGACAAAAAAATACACAAAATTTCAGCAATGTCTATAAAGCCAACTATTTGGATATATACCGAAATTCCAATAAATTTTGATAATTTAGGATATCAAACTATGGCAATATAATCTAATTAACCACAGAATTCTTTTTTTTATAGTTGAATAGGCCAATTTGTCTTGTCAAGAAAGATGCTATCTTTCATAGCATTTAAAAATGTTAATGAATAATATTTACTGTGCTTGTTAAAATATTTCCAACACAGTCATCATCCATCAGGAAAAGGTCACAGCTATAATATAGAGTTATTTTAAAATATTAAAAGAAGTGAATGACCTTAAGTTACCTTTTATATGTGTGTTTGTTGTGTTGGGGATCATACTAGGGCCTCGTGCATGCTAGGCAAACACACTATCCAGCACTCTACCACTACTGTAAATTATCATGTTAAAAGGGGCAAAATATATTACAAGTAAGTTGACCGCAGCTTCTTTTTTTTGGGGGGGGGGTATTGATATATTTTTTAAAACATTTATTTTCTAGTTTTAAGTGGACACAATATCTTTATTTTACATTTATGTGGTGCTGAGGATCGAACCCAGTGCCCTAAGCATGCCAGGTGAGCACTCCACCACCAAGCCACAACCCCAGCCTGAGTACTGATATGTTTTTAATTTATAAAGAGGGACTCACTGAGTCGCTTAGTGCCTCACTAAATTGCTGAGGCTGTCTTTGAACTTGTGATCCTCCTGTCTAAGTTGCCTGAGCTGCTGGGATTACAGGCATGTACCACCATGCTTGGCCAGCTTTTTCAACTAAAGAACTTGATTTTCACAGCATTTCAAAATTTAGCAGCTTCTTATTTTCTCTTATTTCTTAGGAACTTAACCTAAGAAACTTGAAATGCTTCCTAACCTAAAAAGCAAATTAAACTTTATATACCTCCCTTGCCCTTTCAAAGATTCTCACTGTATTTCTGCCCAACACATTGTATTACATGGTAGTATAAATCATGTTGGTTCATTTTATAAAGCATTTGAATAACATCACAAAAGATAAGCAATCTGAAAAAAATGGTGAACAAATCAAGTTCATAACCCAGCTTGTTTTCTTTCCTACCTGCAATGATCTGCTTGTTCTTTCGAGGAGAACGTGGTTGTCTCTGATATAGGTCACTTGATCTATAAAGGTCAATGGTCCCCATGCTTAACAGAACTGTCTTCTGTATAAAATCCACCACAACCAACCCATTGCAGTTTCCAAAGGCAACTCTAAGAGACAAAAAATAAAAATAAAAAATGCAACTAGAATATATAATAGTCATGAATATTTTTGTCCTTTAAATTAAGTATAAGTTTACTGAAAAATATTGTCTAGGGTAGAGGAGGTTAAGCGGTATGGTATGTTAATCAGGAAAGGTTTGCCTTTACGTTGGATACAATGACTTAGTATAATAACTATGAACATTAACTACAAAAAATAAGGATGACCTGTAAGAACACCTTGTCAGGTAAGTAATTACTACCCAATCTGCTGTTTAACTTGATCTTCTATTTGTATAGCGGAATGACACAGAATCGTTTTAGTATGCAAGGAGCACAGAGGTCAAGAAAATCCACATTTTAATAGCTACAAAGTCTTCTATATATAGATACCTTTCTCAAATAAAATTGTTATTATTATGCTCCAAATTATTTTCTTAGAGAAAAACTAAAATTAACTTCATATATTTAACATTTTTCTACTATAAAAGACATAAGGAAATACACTTATTCATAATTTTTTTTCTCAATTTTTGCATGTTGGCCCACTTATTAAAAGACAAACACCATTTAATTAGTTCATTACCAGAATTTCCTGATTTAATTAAAACAGTTCTCCTAAGGAGGTATTTTAATCACTTGAAGATGTATTTTACTATACTTCACTGCATAATTGCCACAGCATAATTATTTAACACTGTTTTTTCAGTTCAAAAATTGGTTTATAACTTTTTACTTCATAATTATTGCATGGTATAATTCTGTTTGTCATGCTGATTAAAAGGTAAACAGAGCAGCAATACATTTACCAGTGGCATGTGGATGTGCATTTGTGTTATTATGCACTGTGAGCCAATCCACTGCCAGGATGACTTGCCCCAGCCAGTGGTTTTGTCACACAGCCGAGAGCCTGGCCTGCCAACACTAATCTTCTAAGAAGGGAAATTGGGAAGTCTTAAACCCCAACTTTAAATTTGGTGAGCAACACAATAAAAAAGAAAGGACTCACAACTCATGGCCCATACTCCCACTCTTAGTTCATACCTCAAGACGAAACTAAAAGAAAATCAGTTGGGCACAGACAGTGAACACATATGTTCATCGACTATTTTGTCCACTGTAGTGAAAATGACTCCTTAATTTCTTAACATTTCACCGATATTTTTCCTTTTTGTTGTTGCTTGTTTTCTTTTACTTTTTGTTTAGGTTTTCTATATTGTGTTTTTGTTTTATTTGAATGTGTACTGATTGATTCAAGGATTTCTATACATGTGTTTCTCTCTCCTTATTTCTAGCCTTTTTAAAACTTTTATTTATTTATTTATTTTTTGAAGGTATTATTTTCCTATGCTCTGTATTTTGAGGGTTAGGTCCCCCTGCCCCCACCCATCCCCGTGATGCTGAGGATTGAACCTAGGGATAGGGGTTTTGATTAGCATATTATGATTTTGTTTTGTATTATTTTTACCACTACTCTATGTCCCTTGTCTCCTTCTCTTTTTTCTATTGCTGACACTCAATTCCATTCCCTCTCTCCTCCTTTAAAGTCATTCTTTTTTTTTATTCCATTGTGCATATATGCCACATTTTCTTTGTAGTTGTACACAATAACTTTTATTTATTTATTTATATGTAGTGTTGATGATGGAATCCAAGGCCTTGCATGTGCGAGGTGAGGGCTCTACCACTGAGCCACAACCCCAGCCCCCCCTCTCTCCTCATTTATGTGCTAGATTTTTTCTTCCCCTTTCACATTGACAACAAATCCTTGTGACGAGCGGCAAATAAATTATTGCTTTGAACTCCATAGGCTTGGATAGGTAGACTGCCCTTCTGAATTTCTTTCGGTACAACTGTGCTGAAAGACATGCCCACTTGCAGGTGGTCACTGTTAATGGGGCAGATTCTATGCCTGGTGTGGAATTTATGAGTTAGATAGTTTTGAATTTAGATGCCTGCTAGCCTTGGGATACCAGTGTGCCTAAACAGCTTTGAGGTGCCAGCTGCCTGGAGGAGGAATTACTGTGCAAGTGATAAGCCTCCAACCCAGCCAATTCCCCACAGCTTCTCCCTTCTTGTTTACCTTGAAGAACCCCATGTTACAATAAATTCCTTTGGTGTGTTTTGCTATAAATAAGAATTCATGGGCTTTTCCCTTTGTTAGAATCAGATTCATCAGGTCTTTCCCACCTGTCAAGTCACTGCTTTCAATGTATTTCTTGTCCTTTGTGTTTATTTCTCAATAATAATTTCCCAGATTTTTTTTAAAAATATTTTTAATGTTTTTTTGTTGTTGTAGGTGAACACAATACCTTTATTTTATTTTTTATGTGGTGCTGAGGATCAAAACCAGTGCCTCATGTGTGCCAGGTGAGCACTCTACCACTGAGTCACAGCCCTAGCCCACTTTTCCATATTTTTATTTCCAGTTGGCCCACACCTCTGAGAGTTACTTATTTCTCCCCATGAAGGCTACAGGTACAAATCCTATAGATGTTATCAAAGCATCTTGATATGCACATTTTGAAACTGCAAACACTTTTCTACCCTCCTATTTCTTCTTTCCTCATACTCAACTCTATCTTTAACACCTCATAATACTAATTGACATATATAATATCTGCCCCTACCATCAATTTCACAGCAATAATAAGGCAGAAATCATAGATAATACCTATTGTTTAATTTTATACCAAACATAATTCATGATTATTTACTGTTTTTACTGATGGAAATTTCTGATCCTACTATTTCTACATATTGTACCAATTAACATTAAATATGAAAATAAGAACTAAAGACCTGGTCTATTGCTATATATTGTTTGCATAGATTAAAGCTATCATTGGGCTCCCTCCAAAACTGTAAAGTACTAGTAACATAGAAAGCATTATAAACTCATAAGATAGAAACTTTACAGCACCATATCCATCCAGATATATGGGTAAACACACAAACAATAAGAAAAAGTAAAGGAACAAACAATGCTAAACAACAAAGAACTGATACTACAGTTTAGAAAATGTCAGGGATGGAATTCAGAAAGTTCAAAATTAAACAGATCTATGAGGTAAATTATGAAGTAAGAAATTAAATCAGAATGAAAATACAGAATGAAAAAAAATCACTTTAATAAGGAGATAGAGATCCTGAAGAAGAATCAGTCCGAAATCCTCTAAATGAAGGAATCAGAAAAACAAATTAAAAATTCATTGGAAAGCATCACCAACAGAAAAGACCACATAGAAGACAGAGTTTGAAACAATGAAGACAAAGTATATAATCTTGAAAATAGAGTTGTTAAGAGGATAAAAAATGCTAAGAGACCATGAATAAAATTCCAAGATGGATAAAATGAAAAGACTAAACTTAAGACTTATTGGGTAGATGAAAGCTCAGAGTTAAACAAAAGGAATGCACAGTTTTTTTCAATAAAAATTTCCCAAGCCTTAAAAAAAAAACAGAAAATCAGGTACAGGAGGCATACAGGACCCCTAAATATACAAAACTACAACAGACCCACACAAGAACTTATTATAAAAATGCCTAACATACAGATTACAGAATTTCAAAGGCTGCCAGAGAAAAGCAGCAGGCCACATTTAAAGGGAAACCAATACAGATCTCAGTTGATTTTTAAACTCAGACCCCTAAAGCTGGGAGGTCTTGGAATTATATATTCCAAGCTCTGAAAGAACATGGACTCAGTCAAGAACACCATACCCAGTGAAATTAAGCTTCAGAATAGACAATGAAATAAAAATCTTCCATAATAAATAAAACTTAAAACAATTCACAAATAGAAAGCCTGCACTACAAAAAATACTCAATAAAATATTTCTTGAAGAAATGAAAAATAAAAATGAAAAACAGCAAAAGGAGAAACTACACTACAAGAATAGTCAATGAAAGGATAAACTAATTCAAATTAAAAACATAGAAATAACTCAAATGATATGGAATAAAAACCATATCTCAATAATAACATTGAATGTAAATGGCCTAAACATATCCATCAAAAGATATAGACTGGCAGATTGGATTAAAAACCAAGACTCAACATATGCTGTCTCCAAGAGACTCACCTCATAGGCAAAGATAACCACAGACTGAAGGTAAAAGAATGGGAAAAAAAAAAAACATATCATTCACATGGATCTTATAAACAAGCCAGAGCTTCTATCTTCATATCATATAAAGTAGATTTCAAGCCAAAATTAATGAAAAAGAATCAGAAGGACATTCCATATTGTTTAAAGAAAATATATATCAACAACACATAACAATCGTTAAGTATTTATGCCCCAAACAGTGTAGCAACTACATACAAACAAACCCTTCTCAATTTTGAAAATCAAATGGCCACAACAAAAAAAATTTGGTGACTGTAATATGCCTGTTTCATGGAATAGATCCTCCAAACAAAAACTAAATAAAAAAGCTATGAAACAGAAAAATACCATTAATAATTTAGATTTAACAGATATATGTAGACTATTTCATCCATCAATGAATATACTTTCTTCTCAGCAGCACAGATCCTTCTCTAAACTATACCATGTCTTATATCAAATTGAATCAGGAGGACATGGAATATTTATATCAATTTCAAGCAAAGGAATTGAAGATGCTATCAAAAGCCTACCAACAGAGCTGAGCTTGTGGTTCAGAGGTAAAGCGCTTGCCTAGCATGCATGAGGCACTGGGTTCAATTCTCAGCATCACATAAAATAAAAAACAAAGACATTGTGTCCACCTATAACTAAAAAAATATTTTAAAAAGAAGCCTACCAGAATACAACAGACACTAGTATGGCAATATGTATAAACGTGGCTGTATAACCAATGTGATCCTGCAATCTGTACATGTGGGAAAAATAAGAATTCATACTCCATTTGAATCAAATGTGTGATATATCTGTCAAGATCATTGTAATGTTTTGAGCAACCAATAAAAAAAAGAAGGCTACCAACAAAGAAAAGCCCAGACCAGATGGATTCTCAGTGGAGATCTACAAGACCCTCAAAGAAGAACAAGCATCCAAACTTCTCAAATTATCCCATAAAATAGAAAAGGAGGAAACCCTTCCAAACTCATTCCATGAAGCTAGTAACACTCTGATACTAAAACCAGACAAAGACACATTGAGGAAAGAAAACTTCAGACAGATTTCCCTGATGAACATAGATACAAAAGTTCTCAATAAAATACTGGCAAATAACATACAAAAACATTAAAAAATAGAGTACCATAATCAAGTAGGATTCATTCCAGGGATGCAAGGTTGGTTCAACATCACAGTAATAGACAAGAATCACACGATTATCTCAATAGATGCAGAAAAAGCATTTGACAAAATTCAGCATCCATTCATGTATTCATGCTCAAAACCCTAGAAAAAACTAGGGATGGTAGGAATACACCTCAACATTGTAAAAGCTATATGTTAAATCCAATGCCAACATCATTGTAAATGGAGAAAAATTGAAAGCATTCCCTCTAAAACTATAACAAGACAGAGATGCCCTCTTTCACCAATCCTATTCAACATAGTCCTTGAAACCCTAGCCTGAGCAATTAGACTAAAGAAAGAAATTAAAGGAATATAAATAGGAAAAGAAGACCTCAAACTACCCCTATTTGCTGACATCAGTATTCTATATTTAGAAGACCCCCCAAAAATCCAACTGAAAGCTTCTAGAACTCATAAGTGAATTCAGCAATGTAGCAGGATATAAAAATTAATACAAATAATTAATTTTGTTCTTGTACACCAATGACAAATCAACTGAAAGAGAAATCAGAAAAACTATCTTATTCACAATAGCCTCAAAACAAAACAAAACAAAAACTTGGGAATCAATCTAACAAAAGAGGTGAAATACCTCTACAATGAAAATTAAAGAACACTGAAGAAAGAAATTGAGAAAGACCTTAGAAGATGGAAAGACTGCCCGTGTTCTTGAAGAGGCAGAATTAATATTGTCAAAATGGCTGTACTATCAAAAATGCTATACAGATTTAATGCAATTCCTACCAAAAGTGCTATACAGATTTAATGCAATTCCTAATAAAATTCCAATGATGTTCTTGACAGAAATAGAAAAAGGAGTAATGAAATTCATTTTGCAAAATAAGAGGCCCAGAATGGCCAAAACAGAGAAAAGTAAAGCAGGAGGCATCACAATACCAGAACTTAAATTATACTACAGAGCTATTACAACAGAAACACCATGGTATTGGCACCAAAATAGACATGAAGACCAATAGAACAGAATGGAAGACACAGAAAAGAATCCACATAAATACAGTTTTCTCATATTAGACAAAAGTGCCAAAAACATGCATTGGAGAACAGATAGCCTCTTCAACAAGTAGTGCTTGGAAAACTGGAAATCCATATGTAGCAGAATGAAATGAAATTGAGCCCTATCTTTTACCTTGCCCTAACTCAACTCAAAGTGGATGAAGGAACCTGGGCATTAGACCAGAGACCCAAGAAAATGTAAACCGAACTCTCTGTTATGTGGACTTAGGATCTGACTTCTTTAACAAGATGTAAATCAAGAATCAATAAATAACATGGTATTAAACTAAAAAGCTTCTTTACAACAAAGGAAACCATCAAGAACACGAAGAGAGAGCCAACAGAATGGGAGAAAAACTTTGCCACCTATACCATAGATAGGGCATTAATCTTCAGGATACATAAAGAACATATACACAAATTAGCCCATTAATAAATGGGCAAAGGAATTAAACAGATACTTCTCAAAGAATAAATATGAATGGTCAAAAATATATTAAGAAATGTTCAACATCTCTAGCAATTTGAGAAATACAAATTAAAACCATACTGAGATTCTATTTCATTTTATTTTCAGTCAGAATGGCAATTATCAAGCATACAATAATAAATATTGGTGAGAATATGGGGAAAAGGCACACTCATACACTGCTGGTGAGACTGGAAGTTGGTTCAACCCTTCTAGGAAGTAATACAGAGATTCCTCAGAAAACTTGGGATGGAGCCACCATTTGATCCAGTTATCCCTCTTCTTGGTATATACCCAAAGGACTTAAAATCAGCATACTTCTACAGTGATGCTGCCACATCAATGTTTATAGCAGTGCAATTCACAGTAGCTAAGCTATGGAACAAACCTAGGTGCCTTTCAACAGATGAATGGATAAAGAAAATGTGGAATATATACACAATAGAGTATTATTCAGCCATAAAGAAGAATCAAATTATGGCATTTGCTGGTAAATGATTAGAACTGGGGACTATTGTGCTAAGTGAAATAAGCCAATCCCCAAAACCGAAGGCTGAATGTTCTATCTAATATGTGGATGCTAACCCACAAAAATGGACAAGGGGAAGAGTAGAAGTTCAGTGGATTAGACCAAGGGAAATGAAGGTTGGGGGTAGGAAATAGAAAAGACAGTAGAATGAATCAGTCATGACTTCCCTATGTTCATATATGAATAAAAGGCAGTATAACTCCACATTTTTTTTCAAGTACAAGAATGGGATCCTAATTAGAATAAGCTATACTCTATGTATGCAAAATATGGCAAAATACATTTTACTGTCATGTTTACATAAAAACAGTTAAAAATTGAACCAAAAAAGATTAAGTCCATATTTTATAACACCATAATAAATGTTTTCAAGTGTAATATTTTGGCTATAATGCCAATAAATAATAACTAATATATTAATTTCATTTTCAGACTGGAAAAAATGTTTTCTGAACTGTCACAAAGATATAATGTATATTGATTTGGACTATTCAATTTTAACTTACACTTAATAAATATGCTTCCTAATTTTGGACCATAGGAAGTTTATTAATAAAATAATTTTAATTATTACCTGCACAATTAATTTTTTTAAAGTTAAACATAATAATAGCACTTTACTTTTTTGCAAAAAAATATTTGGAATAAAATCTACAATGATTATGTGGTAAAATATGGTAACACTCATTTTTCTCCATTTATAACATGTCCTCTGGCTAAACAATTTCAAGTCTGTTTTTTTTTTCTCCCTAAACTGAATATCACTGGTTGTAGAAATATTATTTTATATAAGTTCTAGGTTGTATTTTTAGATTGATTGTAGTACTTACAAACTATATGTGCTCTAAATCCAGTTCTTTTTGGCCTATCACACTGCTCTCTTCCTTGGTAAACAAAAGAAAAAAAGAAAAACCCCAAACACGTTTATGCGCACTAAATGTTTTCCTAATTCAAACAGAATTCTACATCTTTCAATAAGACAGGCCTTGGAATTTGAAAAAGTTATTGCTCTAAAAATTAGAAGATCTGGATTAATTTCCATGTGTATTATTTACAGGTTACATGACTTTAGGAAAATTAGTCCATTTTTCTAGGCCTTAATTTCTTTAACCAGGAGAAATGAATAAATCAAATAAATAAAATCTCACCAAGTCAAAACCACTAACGAAATAAAATCTAAATACACTAAAAACAAAGAAAGAGACTGAAACAGTAAGAAAATCCTTCCAAAAAAGAGAGCCCAGGGATACAGATATTAGTGTTAAATTCTACCACACAGAAAAAACAAAACAAACAAAAACTAATCCAAATACCAATCATTCTAACGTCCTTCAAAAAAATTGAAGAAACACATTCAGATATATACATAGTACAAGGCCAGCACTACTCTTATACCAAAACTAGACAAGAATATCAGAAGAAAATAAAATTAAAGGCCAATATTCTTGATGAAAATGGCTTCAAAATTCCTCAACAAAATTCTTCAACAGAAAAACTAAATTCATGAGTATATTTAATGATTATATACCATGATAAAAATCAGAATTACCTCTTGGTCCAGGATTGTTCAACATACACAAGTCAAAAAATGTGATACACCACATTAATAGCATAATGGACAATAATCATAAAATCATCTCAACAAGTGCTCAAAGGGCAGTTGACATAATTCATTATCCTTTTATGATAAAAATTCACAACAAATTTGGTTTATAAGGAATATATCTCAACATCATCATAAGAGCCATCTGTCACAGATAAGTCCATAGCTAAATTATATTCAAAAGTGAAAAGGTGAAAACTTTTTCTGAAGACAAGGATGCTCAGTCTTACCACTTGTATTCAACATAGTATTTGAAAGTCTTACAGAACTTATGGAAGAAAAATAAACAAAAGGCAGATAAATTGGAAAGAAAGAAGTTAAAAATGTCTGCTAAGACAGTATGATCTCATTTACACAAAATCCTAAAGGTTATGAGAAAATGTTAGAATAAACATAGCCTCTCACTACCTACAGATGTATCCATTTAGTCAATTTTCAGGGTACAAAATCAACATACCAAAATAAGTAGCAGATAGATATTAGAAGATGGCAGATTGGAGGCACTGAGCATTTTTGTTCTGCTTTTCCATAAGATAGAACCAAAACAACAGGAGTGTAGCTACTTATTGAGTTGGGTGGCCTTAGGAGAGGACTGGAAGAGAACAGTTGAGAAAAGGAGACTTGGAGAAGCCCACAGATTTTGGATAATGGAAGAGTGAGGAAAAAAGTGCCCAACCACTGAACACATGGCATCAAGGCTGGGGGAGGGGGAAAAACTCTATGAAAGAAGGAGGGTCCTAGAGAACTCCACTAGTACAGAATTTGGCATCTTGCAGACAAGGTGCAAATAAGTAAGAGACGTGGGAACTGCACAGCAACCTGGCTCTGGAGAAGTTCTCTAAACCTCCCAGAATGTTCTCATGAAACTATTATCAGGAACCAACTTGAGAAGGGTCCTATTGTCTGAGTTGACTGTTCTGAGGATTAGAGATCCAAGAATTTTCTTATCTCTGGGACTCTGGACTCTGACAATTTCACTGCACTGACTACAGTGGTGGCTGCCTATGAGACAGTACGGTCCAAAGGAGAGACATTGACACAAACCCATTGAAAATTCTATGCCACAGGAAAACAACAACATGGAGGGGAGCAAAAGATGCTAAATTGGTGGTTCAGGAAATCTGCTAACAGTCTCAGGGAGTGACAAGTCCCATGTGAATTTCTGTGAGAATCAAGTTTGAGGACACTGATAAGGTTGGCAGTGACTGTATGTATGAAACACCCTGCCTCCCATCAGATCCATAGCCTCTCACTACCTATAGAGGTATCCAGGGATGTGCTGCCATTTTCCCTGTCCTTACAACATGTAGGTCAAAAAGTTCCAGACAGAATTTTTACTTGGTGAGCTAAGAATTCTGACTTAGCTTGTTAATGTGCCACAATAACAATATTTGTCGTGCACTGTAGAGAGAATCTCTGCCTACTGATTTTTGTATTCCATACTAGCACATTCTAGTGTCCAAAGTAGATAAGAGGAATTCCAGATAGCTTTACCACAATTCAGTCCTGTTAATCACCTAGGGAGCAGGACAAGAGAAAGAAGTGGAGAGTGAATGACAACAAGACTGCACTCTCTGTAGGGTCGAAAGCTTGCAAAAATCCAAAGAGAGGATTTGATCAGCAGGGTTGCAATCATTGACTCTCCTCACCTCAATTGGGGTGCCATAACAAGGATAATACTTTTACATTTTTATCTAAAAATGTTTTTCTTCTCTTCTTAACTTTTAGTGTTTTCTTTCTAGTTTTCCCCCTTTTACTTTTCTCCTCTTTGCTCATCTTGAGACAACCAGGAAACACTTGACCTGAGGATCTCAGATTCTGCTCCTGGAAAAGGAAGCACATCTGCCTCAGACATTGGCAACATGATAATCTTCAGGCTGACCAGCTCTTCCCCACCAGGACATTCCCACCCAACGATTCCTCAGGCTATGCAAATAGGCCCAAAACAGACCAAAAGATATTCCAGCAAACAGGATGGGCAGGAAAGAACACCCATGGGCTCCACAAGTATGGTGATGGGAATTGTATCCACATAGGCATCTTCTGAAGGCAACACTTCTACATGGTCAGAAGCCAGTGGCTTCCACGGGGGCAGCAGGAACCTTAGGAATCTGGCAGGGGCATTGATGGGCTTCACACTCACCACCCCTATACAGCATCCTCTATTCTGACACAACACTGTGCCTTGTGCCCTACACACTGTGCTGTAATGTAAATTATGTTTCAGTTAATAACATAAAGAAAAACAATGCTGAAAGGTCATGAGGGGAGACATACAGATGCTCCGGCACTCACACCATGAGGTCATGAGGGTGGGGTGGATCCTAGGCTTCCTTCATGTCCTATGCATAGCAGCACTCAGGGCCAAGGTCTCACACTCACTGTGTACACTAAGGCCTGCCTCCATTAAGAGTTGTGAAGATGGTTGTCAGTTCTGGGTTGCTAGATTCCTGTCCATAAACTCCCGTGCATTTTGAAATTGCACTGACCAAATATTCATCGTCCCCACCCCGCTACCCCTGGGCTGTGCTTGTGACTAACAGGCAAGAAGAAGCCACAGGAAGTTGTGGACTACAGGAGAACTCAGGGAGAACAGGCATTTGGGACCAAGAGTAGAAAAGGGATGGTGGCTATCGGAATGGAGGCCATGGTTTGAGGGCTTCTTGATGAAAGGGCCTCAGCATGAAGGGGATTAGCCTTCATCTGCCTAAATAATGTAGTAAAAGTGTCCTTCCTTCTCACCTGGAGAGGGAAAGTCACCTTGCACACTGGGGGTGGGAGGGAGATCAACTTCCGTTTCTAAGAACAACAGGGAGAATACCTGTCTGTCAAGTCCTAGCCCTGCCCACTGGCAGGTATAGAGAAAAAGAGCCTGGGAAACCCTGTCTTTCCATTCCAAGACAAAGCCACTCAAAATGCACCAAAGGAATTCCTCTGCTATACAGCCTTCCTTCCCTCCTCCAGCATTTCTGAATATCTGCTAGAGCTGTCACCCTATGAGCCTGGAGTTGGCCAACTGATCCTGAGCTTCCTGCTTGGGCATACTCCCCCAAACCTCATTATGCCTCCCCAGCCTGCAGAAGCTTCTGCACATTGTAAAATTCCAGGCAGCAATTATCTAGTCCCTAGGACAAGGTTGAATTCGAAATCTTCCATTTCCTGGCTGCATGCAATGAGCCCCTGCTTCCATCTGGAAACTGGTTTTATCATAGGGGGATTTATCACTCTCAATGTATTGTTTAGAAAAATATTCCAAGATGTTTTTCCTTTTAAAAAATTTCTAAGCTTCTGAAAATTTCTCAACTGGGGCCCTCCACGAAAATGGTGAACTATCAATATGACAAATATATTTTTAAGGTATCCATTTCTAACTACTAAGGACAAGAAGAAGCTGCATTAGCAGTTCTGGGAGTTCCAGCCCTATAAAGATGACAGAGCTAGAAGATGCCCAAAGCCTCCCATCCTCACTGACCTGAGGCTTTGTCAATGACAAACCCAAAGCCAACATCATACTGAACAGAGAATAAGTGAAAACATTTCCTCTTAAATCAAGAAAAATGCAAGAATGTCCACTGTCACCACTTCTATTTAACACTCTTTTTTGAAACTCTATACAGAGCAATCAGGCAAGAGAAGAAAGTTATAGGGATATGAATAGAAAAAAATCAAATTAACTGTTTGCAATCCTTGATCCTGTATCTGAAAAACTCTACCAGGACATTTCTAGAGCCGATAAATAAATATAGCAAAGTACTAGGATACCTGATCAACATTCATAAGTCAATAGCTTTCCTATATTCCAACAGTGATTCTGCTGAGAAAGAAATTTTTAAAAAATTGTCCCATTTATAACACCCTAAAAAATACTTGGAAATAAATCTAATCAAGGAGGTAAAAGATCTCTACCATTAAAATTGCAGAACACCAAAGAAAGAACTTGAAGAAGACATTAGAAGATGGAAAGCCCTCCCATGTGCTTGGATAAGAGAATTAATCATTTTAAACAGTCATATTGCCAAAAGCAATATACAGATTCAATGCAATACCCATCAAAATACCAAAGACATTCTTCAAAAATCGTCCTAAAATTCACTAAAAAGCACCAGAGATCCATAATAACCAAAGCAATCCTAAGCAAAAAGAACAATGCTGAACTAATCATGATACCTGATTTCAAATTATACTACAGAGCCAAAGTGACAAAAACAGGATTGTATTGGCATTAAAATAGGCATAAAGACCAAGGGAATAGAATAGAAGTCACAGGGACAAAGACACATACTTATGGTCATCTGATTTTTGACAAAGATGCCAAAAATATATGTTGGAGACAGGTCTTTTTAAAGAATGGTGCTGGAAAAATTGGATGTTCATACAGAATGAAATTATATCCCTATATCTAACCATGCACAAAAATCAAATCACAGTGGATCAAAGGGTTAACAATTAGAGCAGAAATCTTGCAACTGCTAGAAGAAAACATATGGTCAATATTCCCTCATATCTGTTCTGGCACTGACTTCCTTAATAAGACCTCTTAAAAGTCAAGAAACAAAATCAAGAATCAATAAATGGGATGCCATCAAATTAAAAAGCTTCTGCACAGCAAAGGAAATGATTAGGTGTATGAAGTATGACCATACAGAATGGGAGAGAATCTTAGCCAGCTGTTCCTCTGACACGGAATTAATATCTAAAATATATAAAAAATAAAACTCAAAGAGGCTAACACCCCCAACCCCCCAAAATAACCCATTGAATACATTGGCAAAAGACCTAAACAGATATTTATCAAAAGAAACATAAATGGAAAAAAAAGTTCAACAGCTCTAGCAATCAGGGAAATTCAAATCCAAACTATTCCAAGGTTTCATCTCATTCATTCCATTCAGAATGGCAATTGCTAAATTAGAACAAATTATAGTCCATGATTTCATAATTATGTCAAAATGGATTCTACTTTTATGTAAAACTAGAAAGAATTAATAAAAAAGAGTACAAATAATAATAGATGCTGGCAAAGATGTGGAGGAATAGGTACCACTCATACATTGTTGGTGGGACTGCATATAATTACAACCACTCTGGAAGGCACTACGGAAATTCCTCATGAAACTAAGAATAGAATAGCTATATGATCCAGTGATCACACTCCTTGGCATTTATACAAAATAACTAAAATCATCATTCTATAGTGATATAGCCACATTAAGGTTTATAGCAGCACAATTCACAATAGCCAAATTATGAGACTAGTCCAACTGCTCATTAATAGATGAATAGATTAAGAGAAGGTGATATATACACAATGGGGTTTTGCTCAGCCATGAAGAATTAAAAAATATGGCATTTGGAGGCAAAAGGATGAAAACGGAGAACATCATACAAAGAGAAATAAGTCAGACTCAGAAAATCAATTGAATGTTTTCTCTCATGTGGAAACTAGAGCAAATTAAGGGAAAAGAACGGAGGGGGGTCAGATATCATAAATACAGAGAAACAATATCAGTGGAGTATAAGAAGGAGATTGTTGGGGAGGGAGAAGGGTTGGGAAAGTAGAGGATATGCAGAATGAATTCAACAAAATTATGCTATGTGCATGTATAAATATGCCACAGTGAATTTCACCTTTATGAGTATCTATAATAAACTAATTACAAATAAAGATATAGAAGGAAGATAGAGAAGGGGAATGAGGGGTGTGGGGGAAAGAAGAAGTACCAGAGACTGAAATGGAGCAAATTAAATTCCATACACATCTGATTATATTATATTATTATATGTAACTATAATTCACTAATAAAAGCATTCTAAAGACAAATAGAAAACAACCAGCCCTGTCTCATACATTTCTTCCCCCCATCCTGACAATTGAATTCTTAAGATGAAGAACTGTTGGTGGGACTATAAAGTATTAAAACCAAAGTTCAAAAGTCTTTTGATGGGGCTGGGGATGTGGCTCAAGTGGCAGTGCGCTTGCCTGGCATGTGTGCGGCCCGGGTTTGATCCTCAGCACCACATACAAACAAAGATGTTGTGTCCGCCGAAAACTAAAAATAAATATTAAAAAAAAATTCTCTCTCTCTCTCACTCTCTCTTTTAAAAAAAAGTCTTTTGATGGATTCACATGTTATAATAAATATATTTGACATTTAAAAATAATTGTTGCATAAATATAATTCATTCATTTTCATTTCCATAAAATTCAATTGAATTTATGTAATACAGTCTATATAGGCTAATGAACATTGAATTTTTTGGGGGGGATTTTATCACAAAAAGTTATCTATGTGAAAACATCATCCTAAACAAAGTCTTACAGCAAACAAAAGCAGAAAAAAAGTCTTTTCAATTACATGACAAAGGTAGGTAATACCCCTAATATATTAATAGCTTTTACAAATCTTTACAAGAAAGGTCAGCAATTCTGCAGGAAAATGGACAAAGAATAGAAATGTCACAGTACATAAAAGCTGTTCAATTTCACTGAAGACACAAGAAAATTCTACTAGTATAATGGCACATCAATATTTACTGAACAAATTGACAGGGATCAAAAGTTTGATTAACACTATTGTTAGAAAGGTTGTGGGAAAATAAGCATTCTCAAACAGTGCTGGTGGGAGTATAGTTTGATGCAACCTTTGTGGAGGGCTATGACCTAGGAATAAGGAATTAAAGTAGACTTTTAACAGAATAAAATCCAAAGATCTGATATCTGGTTGGATTATGCAGTTCTCAGCCTTTCTCCTAGTGTAGATCTCCAGAAGAAATGTAAAGACTTTCTGGAGGGTGGTAACATCATTTGAGTTTCTAAACACAAATTATAATGTGCATGTCTCAATTAAAAAATACATATTTTTAAAAAAAATCTGGCACATATGAATACAATACAATGTACCATAAACCAAGATAATACTTATAATTATCAAATATGGAGCTATCAAACACATATTTAAAGTAACTACATTCAACATGTTCAAAGAAGTAAACAAGAGAGGCAATTTAGCTTTAAAAGACCCAAATGGATAGTCCAAAACAGAAAAATAAAATAATTGAAATTAAACTTCATGGTGGATCTACATTATATTAGTTGGAGAGAGAATTAGTGATCTCTAAAAGCCAAGTCAAAAGAAAAGGAAATCCAAGGAGAGAAGATACAGAAAATATAAAATCAATCAATCAAAAAAGTATAATTGTAGTATCACCCTAACAACCTTCTAATAATATTAGAAGTGGGCACTCTACCTCAAGTTTGACATCAAAAAAGAATAAATATTTTAAGTTTGAATTATTATTTTTCTCATCCTACATTCAATCAAATGAAAATGAGGGTAGGGATTCTAATTTTAAAGACCTCACTTAAATATTTTAAAAGAAACGTAAAATGTAAAAATTAAATAATACTAATCAGAAAGAAAGTTTAATTACTTACATTCCATATGCTGAGTTTACAGCAAGACTAGTAATCTGTTGAGGAGGCTCACCATCTACCCACACCAACTGAATAACAAGTTCTGCTTGATATCCTGGAGGCATTCGAACTGGTCGTGTCTTAACGCTATATGAAAGAGAAAAAAATAATTCTATCACATACAGTTTAAGTAAGCATACCTATGTTTTTCTTGAGAATTTAACTGAATCATCCTACAGAAATATTTAATATAGCCACTGGGCACATCATGAATATGGACATTATTTTCTAACTTTCTCATACTCTACCAAGTCTCTTACGATTGCTAGTCACTTCTTTAACACATTTTGTTCCATTGTCCCAGATGTGGAACAACTATAAAAAAAAAAAAACACCCAATACTGGAATAGTAAATACTGAAATAATTATGTTTTTAGAGGTCTAGTCCCTTGAGAAAAATAATAGGTGAAAGACTGGTGCATTAGAAAAAAATATACTTCAAATATATTTTAAAACATATATAGAGAACTTCAACTCTAGATTATGATTTTCAACCTATTTTAATGCAGCTATATCAATTGTCTTGAAATATTTGCAAAATTCAACACTTGGAACTTAATGGTTAACCTTATGCTCAGTCAGGCCCACAACTTTAACTGTTCTTTATCACTTCCTTTTAATTATTTTATTATATAATTATTTTCTATGTAATAATTGTTACAGTATAAATTGTAAAGTATAATAATAAAAAGAATGACCATTAAACTACTACCCAACTAATGTTTTAATCATCCAGTACCTGAATTCCTGCTCCTCTAAATCTACACTCCCTAATCCAATTGATAGTAATTTTATTAAAATTATTCACTACTATTTCTCTCTTATACTTAACACCCAATCAATTATCAAATGCTACTGATGCTACCTTCAAAATGTATCTAGAACCTGATAACATTTTTTGGGGGGTGGGGTACTGGTAACTGAATTCAGGGGCACTCAACCACTGACCACTGAAACATATCCCTAGCCTTATTTTGTATTTTATTTGGGGATAAGGTCTCACTGAGTTGCTTAGTGCCTCGATATTGCTGAGGCTGGCTTTGAACTCAAGATTCTCTGGTCTCAGCCTCCGGAGCCACTGGGATTACAGGCATGTACCACCACACCCGGCAGAACCTGATAACTTTTTATTCTTCAATTGCTTCCATACTATTACAGCTGCTAAACAAATATATAGGATGTCTATTTAAATTTAAATTTCAAATAAACAATAAATAGATTTTTACAAGTATATCCATTGCAACATTGAGGATTGTTATGGTTTAGATATGAGATGTTCCCCAAAAGCTCATGTGTGAGACAATGCAAAACAGTTTAGAGGTGAAATGATTGGGTGATGAGAGCTTTAACCTAATCAATAATTCAATCCCCTGATAGGGATTAAACTGGGTGGTAATTGTAGGAAAGTAAGGTAAGGCTGGAGGAGATAGGTCATTGGGAGTATATCTTTTAGTTGTCAATGGATCTTTTACTTTATTTATTTATATGCAGTGCTGAGGATGAACCCAGGGCCTCACAAGCCAGGAAGTGCTCTGCCACTGAGCCACAACTCCAGCCCTGGTGGTATATCTTTGTAATGTATATTTTGTCCTTGGTGAAGGGAGTTTCTCTCTCTGCTTCCTGATACCATGTCTCCAGTTGCTTTCCTCTACCATACACTTCTGCCATGATGTTCTGCCTCACCTCAGGCTTCAAAGAATAAAGTTGGCCATCTATGGACTGAAATCTCAAAAACCATGAGCCCTAAAATAAACTCTTCCTTCTCTAATTGTTCTTGTAAGATCTTTTGGTCACAGCAGTGAAAAACTGACTAAAACAGGGATATAGTGATACCAAAAAATACTTATTATCTATACAAGCTTTAAATTTAAATGGGTAGCTAGCATTTTATTTGTTAAATAGGGCAGCTTTTAACTTTTTTTCTCTCTCTCTCTTTTTTTCCTTTTGGTACTGGGGATTGAACTCAGGGGCACTCAACCACTGAGCCATATGTCCATCCCTATTTTGTATTTTATTTAGAGACAGCAATCACTAAATTGTTTAGCACCTGGATTTTGCTGAGGCTGGCTTTGAACTTGCAATCCTCCTGCCTCAGCCTCCTGAGCAACTGGGATTACAGGCATTTTCCACCACACCTGTCTAACTTTATTTCTAATTAGTTTAGAGCAACAGTCACCTAACTGATCTCATAGCTTTTACCATTCCCTCCATCTTCCAATCCACTTTCAATACAGTTATAAAAATTATCTATTTAATATTTAAACCTGATCACGTCAGTCAAAAACTACAAAGACTCTTATTCTCCATTTAGAATAAAAGTCAAGGTCCTAAAATGGCCTATGATTGTCCAATCTGACTTCGTCTCCTACTACCCGCCCTTTCCCATACCCCTAACTACATTGACCTCGTTATTTTTCCTTGAACACGCCAAGCACTTTAAGGCCTTTACTCTAGCTGTTTTTTTCTGCCTGTAACATTCTTTGTCCATATATTCTTTGGCTAATTCCCTCACTTTAAGTTTTTCTTTAAATCTCATCCTCTTAACAAGACATATGTGACTAGAGTCACATACAGAGTAACATAGGCAAAATTTTTTTAAAAATCAGATTATTGCATAAGCATGAATATATTGATGAGAATTGTAATGTTGCTAAAAATTAAGAGTTGATGATTGAAATACTTTTTAATTAGCTAATACATATGGCAGACTAAATTCAGCAAAGGAAAGGGACTTAGGAATGAACGCCAATGTACACTTTAACAAAGTGTGGATTATATACAATTTATAAACCTACTCAGAATGAAATTCACTTAATAATACTACTTGCATCAGTTATGCTTCATGGTTCTTAGACCCTAAGCACAACATAGGATTATGTTAATTTTCCCACTTTGATTCTCTTTATTTGATTCTCTTAAGATTTTCTTTACTATTTTACAAATCAATACTTCTATTACACTTCAACAATTGTTATTGCTCACATCATCTCCACTATGTTTGTTGATTTCATTGGTTTTAGTCTCTCATCAACATTGAAAAAATTATTTAACTTTAAAGAAAAAAGGTTTTGGAAATTAAAAGACTCATGCTTTCATGAAAATCTTCTAATTTAACAAATAGATCTACAGTGCTTTCTTGTACTTTTGTGTTCTCTTTCCAGTTTTAATTTTAAAAGAAATCAAATAAGCAAAGTGATATAAAGGGAAAATTAAATATATAAATTCATAACATTATGAAAGTTTTTTGTCCTCCCACTCATTAGTTTTTTTTTAACTTCATAAGAAAAATTTGGGGAGAAAAATTAAGAATTACTACTAATTGCATAGAATTTGTTCCTAAAATCTTATCTCTAAATTTTCTGTTTTCGTAAGAAATGAGGAAACTAGATATCTAAAGTTTTTCAATGAAAAGACATGTATATTTTCATATGGGGCTTAGAGAAATTCCTTATTTTGGCTTAATTCTTCATTCAATTAACACTAGAAACATTTGTTTTGACAGTAGAGAAGCAGTAATACTTAAGTCATGGGATATTGTCCTTTATGATTCCTTTATACCTGTAATACTTTATACCTTATACTAAAAAGTGCAACAATTAAGATAAATATTATTGTAGGATTTATTAACTAGGTTTTTTTGATAATGATGCTAAACTTTGTTAAAATATATTGAATAATAGCAACAGTTATAGAAAAGAAATATTATACAATATGGTAGCAATCATGAGAGACATTTTATAATACATTTTCTAAGAGTAAATAGTAAACTTGGTTTTCTTTTTATTCTAATAAGGTTAAAAAATTCATAAACTTATTTTTGCAACTGAAAAATACCAAGCAAGTGTACAATTTTTGCCATGCCAAACTTCCTATTCCATCAAAGCCATGTTTTCCTTAGGATCTTTCTGGTATATACAGAAATGTATAAATAAGTAAATGAAGGATGAAAATACTTTGCCCTTTTCATGGATGTTAAAGAAGAGACCAGGGTACCCTTTGGTGGATTGAAAATCACTTGACAACAACTTAAGAGAGAACAGTGAATTTATTCGCCACAGTTTTCAAGAATTATATGATTTATATGTAAAGTACTGTTAAAATTAAAAATTTTAAACCCTTACAATTTAAAACTCTTACTTGAGGCATGGGATACTGTCCTTTGTGACTCCTTCGCTAGCCACGGTGTTAGTGCTCCCTGAAAGACTCCTTGAAGGAGGAAGCTGGGTTGAGAGATCTGGAAATGGAGGACTTGTTTCTGGTTCAGGAGTAATAATATCTTCCACATCATACTGAAGTCGTACCTCTAATGACTTAATAAAAATCAAGTTTTAGTTTAACCTACATCATAATAATAATCACATTAATATATTTGATAGCTGTTAGTATTTATTTACTATTTTTCAGATTAATATGTTCAATTTCAACTTACAGTAGAGTTGACAGGTATCTCAAACTGAATTAAGTAGTGGATTATATGGAAAACTCAATGACAGTCACGGAAAAGTAATTTTTATCCTCCAGAATTATAAGAAAAATACCCTGACAGTGGAGATAAAGTTTTTCTATAATAAATATTTCTTAAGATAAACTATAAACTGCATTTCAATATATGAACAATAAATGAGAAAGCCATCATGATTAGTCCAATGAAAGAAATTAAACTGTATGTACATTTGTGTGTATGGGTTCATATTATTTGTACAAAACTTTTAGTTTAAAAAACTTTCCTTTCATTTTGTCTCTAATTCAGTAAAAGTTTTCCAAAAAAAATTCCACATTTTTAAAAAAATTTTAAACATTTATTTATTTATTTCGTACCAACATGACAATAGTGGAATGCATTACATTCATAATATTTTTGCATTACAATTCTTAATACACCTTTATACCACAATTTATCAAATCTCTGTTTGTATATAAAGTATGTTGACACCAAATGTACAACTTCATACATGAATTTTGTATAATGATGACTGTCTCCTTCCACTATCCTTGCTATTCCCCTTCTCTCTCCCTTTCCCTCCCACCCCTATTCCACATTTTTTATATTTGTTTCATATATTTGTTTCATACTATAGCTTTTACTTGTTTAATTTCATTAGCTTGAGCCTAATTACATAATGATGATTTTTATAGGTAATCAAAAAACATTTTTAAAAACTAAATTATTTTAAAATAGTACTTATGATTGCATTAAATGCTTTAATTAAAACTGATATTAAGGGTTAGAGATGAAGCTTAGTGGTAGAGTGTTTGCCTAGTAAGTATGAGACCCTGATATAATCCCTAGCACCTCAAAAAAACAATTGATTTTATAACAAATATATAATGTTAAAATGTACATTCTTGAGATTGAAAACACAAAAATGATAATATGAGGTATGATAATGATAATATAGCAATCTTACTAAGGTGACTGTTAATATCTTAAACTACAAAAAATCCAATAGTGATGAAAATAATAATTATTGATCATTGAGTACTTAAATGCTACTAATATTTTTATATAAAAAAAGCCCTATGAAATTGCTATTAGTACTTCCAGTTCATATTTATTTTCCATTTTATTTACACAGAAAATTATGTAGGAAATAAAAGTGAATTGTACTCAGATTCTAGTACTGCCTACAGCCTTGTAAGTGGCAGTGACACATAGGTATTCAATGGTAAAGCTAGAAGTAAAACATAGGTATGTATGATTTAAAGCTCAGGATTTTAATATAATATTAAAAAGTGATATTAATTTTAGCTATTGAGTTAGAATACTTATACTTAGAGTAAATAAATCTTCATTTTCTGGTAAAATGGTAAAGCAGACTAGGTCTATTATCTAGAGGTATCTTAAATTAGATTTAATTTATCTCATCAGAGCCTCATAATAAAATAACTACAATATTTCCTTGGTTTAAAAATTCCTCAACAAGACTCCAAAAGTTCAAAAAGTAAGACCAAAACTCAATAAACAGAATGGTATCAAACTAAAAAGCTTCTTCACACATGGAAGCAATCAAGAGTCTGTAGAGAGCCTACAGAATGGCTGAAAATCTATGCCACTTGCTCCTCAGATAGAACATTAATATCCAGGTTATATAAAGAGCTCTAAAACCAAATAACCCAATAAATAAATGGGCAAAGGAACTAAACAGACACTTCTGAAAAGAACAAATATATGAAGACATGTTCAACATCTATAGCAATTTGAGAAATACAAATTAAAGCCATACTGGGATTCCATCTCACTCTAGTCAGAATGGCAATTATACAAGTAACAAGAATACAAGTAACAATAAATGTTGGTGAGAATGTGGGGAAAAGGGTACACTTATATATTGCTTATGAGACTGCAAACTAGTATAATACTTTGGAAAGCAGGATGGAGATTCCGCAGAAAACTTGGAATGGAACCACCATTTGACCCAGTTATCTCACTCCTTGGATATACCCAAAGAATTTAAAATCAGCATACTACATTTTATATATTTATAACAGCAATTAGAGAAATCATTGAGGAAAATGAGAACCATATGATTTTTAATAGCAAGATTAGCTTAAAATACTAAGCTCATTTTGACACAGAAAGAAAGTAATTAAATTTTGATAGAGAACTGTTCTATAATTTTAAACTAAGCCATGTTATATTAAGTAATAAAATTCTGAATTCTGAATTACATTATGAATTATATTAGTGGTCACATGCTATACACACTTTTAAAAATATTTATCTTTTAGTTGTAGTTGGACTCAATACCTTCATTTTATATATTTACTTTTATGTGGTGCTAAGGAATAAACCTAGGGCCTTGTACATGCTAGGCGAGCACTCTATGGCTGAGCCATGACCCTAGCCCCACATACTATACACTCTTGATGGCTTAAAACCATACCAAGAAGTAGCCCAAATCTGATAGTTGCTTTCTTTTAACAATTGCAAGTGCAAAAGTTAAACTTTAAATAATAACTTACCACTATTTCTGTTGTAATTTCATGTCTGCTGAATTTATAAATTATGACATAGGCAGAGACTCCTGATACACAAAATATTCTGCTCTCTGGACACCAGTAAATCATCTGAATGGCATATGGATCTTCCTCTACAATTTCACATGTTTGTTTGCCTTCTCCTGCCTTCTGTTTTTCAAAGACTTTTGAAGTTTTTAGCTTGTACAACATCTGCAGAGTTACTGCAAGACATTGAAACACAGTTACTTTCTAATTAGGATATTGTTAAAGCTTATTCAATATTTATTAGACCACAAAAAACCCAAGTAAGGAAAATTACATTACATTCAATGTAATGATCTCATATCACTATAGTACTGGGAAGGAGACCATGGGGGAAGGGGGAACATTCTTTGAGCATCACCATCTATCAAGCAATATATATTTACCAAGAAAAGTTCTACAACATAGGTATTTTTTATCCTTCTTGACTGAAAGTGTGGTAAAGAAATTTTACAATGGAAATACTGAATATAATTCTTTTCTACAGGAGATTCATCAATCTTTTTTCATAATATCCCCTTTTGATTGCTAGATAAATGATTGATGCTACCCAAAGTGTTTAACGCACTTGCACTCAAAAAATAAAATAAAATAAAATAAAAAGTTACTTCTGCTGGATGAGAAACACTGTAATTTACCAGCCAGCAATATTTGGAAATCAAAGAATCTGTAATTATTTTAAGAAAGAGTTCTTCTGAATGACTCTGCATCAAAAAAGGATAAAATGTTATCTCATAAGCTTTGGATTTGGGAATTGTTTTCAAGAATATTTTGGGGGAAATATTTTTCCATTTGAGAACATGATAACCCATCTGAAGTTACAATTGTTTTCTGACAAAAATCTCAAAAAATCAAGAATTTTGCCCAAAGTGCTCAATCTAAATTTAATCATCAGAAGCATTAGTCAAAACCAAATTGAAGGTGATTCTTCTTTTGTAACTGTCCTGAACTAAAAAATATCAATGTCATGAAATAAAGACTTAATACATATTGATAACTAAATACTATCCTAACTAAATACTAAATAACTAAATACTATCCTAGAATTTCTTTTTTTATAAAGGATATTATTTGGAAAATTGGCAAAAGTTTAATAAGATCTGAAGATTATGAGATAATAGCTTTGTATCAGAAGTAGTCTGGTTTTGATAACTCTATTTAGGTTACAGAAGATAAAACCCTTATTTGTGTATTTAGGTATGTAGCATTAGAAGAACATGGTGTTTACTCTCAAATGGTTTAAAAAAGCTAGATACATATTATATGTGCATCTTTTGTTTGTATATGTGTGTATCAGTGTGACAGAATGGTAGGAGAATGAAAAAGAAGAAGAAGAAAAGGAGAGGGAGAGAAGGAGGGGAAAAGGGAAAGAAAGTAAAATTGACTGGGGTGGGGAAACATGTAGGACAAACTGAAATTTGGGAAATCTGGATGAAACTTATACAGCATGTCAGATTATTTTTCTTTTTACATTATTCTGTAAATGATCTCTTTAAACAATATAAAACTAAAATAGTTTCTAAATTGGCAATGGATATAATAAAAATAGTGTTTTATTAAAACTAACTTCTTAACATTATTATGCATGCTAAGGGGTGCTATGCCTTCTAATAGCTGCAGAGTTAAAGGGTCCTCTTTCATTTTAGAAGCTAAGGAATGACTATGCATTAATTTTGTTCCAGGAATAAACTCAGATTTGCATGAAAAGATTCTTCAAAAGAAAATTTGTTGCCCTTTTGAGATTCACTTAAATCACTTGCTCTTTATTGTGAGAAGTCAGAAAGAGGCTCAGAATCCAAGGCTTTAGATCTTTTAATCTTTTTCTAATGCTGATGGTTTGCTTGATTGCTGCAGGACTCAACCATGTGGATAAGAGAATCAAGAATCAACTTTGTCCTTTGCTTTTTTCTGTTTATTATAGTCTGCCTCAAAGGCTCTTCATTTCTATAGCTTCAAATATAACTTTCATGCTGCTTTTTCATTAGTTTCCATTTCTGTTTGTTCTATCAGCTGGAAATTTGGATTTTCAGGTGTTACTGCAAAATTCAGGCCTCAAAACCTTTCATATTCCTTATTTCCTAGAGTTAACTACATTTTCCTGAATCACACATGCTCAGGAACTTAGAATCATTATCAATTTATTCATCTCATTCTATTCCTATTAAAATCTTAATTGTCTTTCAAAAATTCATATCAATTGTTACTCCATTAAAATGTAGTTCCTGGATCTACTAGGTCCGAGTTACTCTGCTATTTCTGATAAAAAATAGAATTTGGGTTGTACTACATTTACAATTCTTATTTGTTTTGCCTTGATTTATGTATATGCATTTGTCTTTTCTTAGGAGTGTAAATTTTCTAAAGAAAATGGGCATATTGAAGAATTAAGGATATTTGCATGTCCTTCAACATTGAGCATAATACTTTATTTATTTCTAAATTACACAATTTCAAGAATTTATAAAAAATTTTTATTATTATCAAATAATTTATTTTTATTTCCACAGGACTTAGTAAATGAGTGCAAATGAAAAGTCAAGGCTAGAGGGATAAAAGCACTTGTCCAAGACCATACAACCACGGAGGCAAAGGAAATTCCTTCAATACAGTTAATGTGACAAAAGTTTGATATTATTTTCTGGTGCACTATGCCCTTTGTAAATAAAATAGATTGCTGACAGAGTGACTTAGTCTTATTTGATCTCTATTATAGAAAAGAGCACTATATATATAATTTTAAATGATCTAACAATATAGGAAATAAATCTTTGTAACAGCCATACATTTAGGCTAAAAATATTACTTAAATGTTAACTGTCCAAACTAAAAAGTGGTGAATGCTACAAGTAAATATTAACCAAGTGTTTTCGATTATATAGGTATAAACTTAAAACTTACTTGCAGAAGCATCCCAAAATTTTATTGATCCATCTGCATGACTAGATAAAAAAATAGTATTAATTAAAGTACACCACATAAAAAAATCATCATCGCTCCAAATGTATAAAAATTTGAGTTATTGCTATTAATTTTTTTATTTTAAAATACAATTCTAATGAAAATCAATGAAAATCAATCAATCATTTCTAAACTCAAAACAATAGTTTATTTTTTAACTAATACACCAAAATCTAAATGTTGAACAAAGAACAATTCCTTAGATTTTACTGTAAGACTTTATATGTGATAGCAGTTTAAAATGGCCTATGGAAAATGAATGGTATTCTTAAGTAAAATTGCTTCTATTCAATGAAAAAGATAACAGATAATTTTGAAATTAGCGAAATATAAAAACAAATCACTAAGCCTATTTAAAATTGAGTCATGACTCATTAATAAATAATGTAATGTCAATTCTGTAAAAATTCATTAACCTCATAGATTCCCAGCTTTAAGTCAATCCCCAAACACCAAAGGCCTAATATCATCTCTGATATAAGGATGCTGACTCAAAATAGGTGGTGGGGTCCAGGGACGGAGGAGGTTCACCCAGTTGGAAAAGGAGAAGTTTGGGAAAGGGAGGGGGAATGGGAAAAACAGTAGAATGAATAGGACATAACTTTCCTATATTCATATATGAATACATGACCAGTGTAAATCCACATCATGTACAACCACAAAAATGAGAAGTTACATTCCATGTATGTATAATATGTCAAAATACATTCTACTGTCATGTATAACTGAAAGAAAATTTAAAAAATTATTGTATTGCTTTTTTAATTAATTTTTAAAAATTTAATTGACAATGGAATATATTATAATTCATATTACACATATAGAACACAATTTTTCATATTCTGGTTTATACCAAGTATACTCACACCAATTCATGTCTTCATACATGTACTTTGGATAATGATGACCATCACAATTTTTGAAAAACTCATTTACAAAACAGGAGATGTACCATTTTAAAGTATAGAATACTTTCTAGTTCATTCAATGAAATCAGCATTATCCTCAAACTAAAACCAGGGGAAAATATTTACAAGAAAAGAAAATTAAACACCAATATCCCTCATAAACATAGGCATAAAAGGGGACAGAGTTGTGGCTCAGTGGCAGAACACTTGCCTAGCATGCATGAGGCATTGAGTTCGATCCCCGGTACCATATAAAAATAGACAAACAAAATAAAGGTAATGTGAAAAAAAAACATAGGCATAAAAATTGTCAACAAAATATTAGCAAAGTGCCAGGTATCATGGTGCATGCCTGTAATCCCTATTAGTGGGAAGGAAGCTGTGGCAGGAGGATTAGGAGTTTAAGAACCACCTGGACAGCTTAGCATTACCATCTCAAAATAAAATAAAAAGAGCTGTGATAGGGTTAAGTGACAGAGTAGCTACCTCTCATATGAGACCCTGGGTTCAAGTCCCAATACTAAAATATTAATATGCAAACTAAATGAAGTACTTACTATCTCTAAGGATTTGTCTATTTTTGTTATTTCATATACATTATGTGACTTTTTGTATATGGTTTCTTAGTAAAAATGTTTTCAAAGTTCATGCATATTTCAGCATGAATTCAAAGTTCATTCCTTTTTATATCTGAATTATATTCATTGCATATGAATATATGCATATATATGCATTTTGTTTATCCATTCACCAGTTGATGGGCATTTGTATTGTTTCCACCTTTTGACCACTAGTTACAGCTACTGTGAACATTCACATACAAATTTTGGCTTAAAAAACTACTTTCAATTACACATGGTCCCTGATTTAATTTTTTTTGACTTTACAGTGGCTCAAAGGTGACATGCACTTCATAGAAATCATACATTAAATTTTTAATTTTGATCTTTTCATGGGCTAGTGATAAAATACTCTTTCCCATTGCTGAGCAATGGCAGCTAACTGCAGTTCCCAGTCAGCTACTCAATCAAGAGAATAAACAACCAACACTCTCTTCTGTACTGTTTAGTACGTCAGGTTTAATAAATGCATTTTTGATTTATAATATTTTCAATTTATGATGGGTTTATTAGGATACCTTTCCATGATAAGTTAAGAAGCATCTATATTATGAATATATACCTAAAAGTGGAGTTGCTGGGTCAACATGGGAATTCAATTTCACTTTTTGAGGAGATGTCAAAATGTTTTCTGTAGAAGATGTACCATTTTACATTCTCACTAGCAATGTATGAGCTTTCAAAAACTTGTTCTTTTCTAATTTATCATTGTGTTTTTAAAACCTATTCATTAAATTTATTTTTTAACTGATAAATTTTTATGGGTTACTTTGTGATGTTCTCATACAATTATACATTTTATAATGTTTAAATCAGGTAAATATATCTATGTCTTCAAATATCATTTCTTCATGGGAAAAATATTGAAAAGACTTTCTTCCATCTTTGTGTTTTATATGGTATTTTACCATTCTCTGTAGTCATCCTACTGTGCAATAGCATACTAAAACTTTTTCTTCCACACAGTAAATTGGTACCCATTTATCAAGTACCTTTTCCTCCAATATTCTCTTCTCAACCTCTGGTAACCACCATCTACTCCCAACTTCCAGGAGATCAGCTTTTTAAAAATATTCCACATTGAATGAGAACATGTAATACTGTTTTTATGTGCACAGTTTATCTCACTTATCATATGATCTCTAGTTCTAACCATATTGTCACAAATAACAAGAATTCATAATTTTTAAGGATATATGTACCACATTTTCTTTATCCAATCATCAGGTAATGAACATTTAGATTGTTTTTCTATTTCTTAGTGACTATGAATACTGCAACAATGCTCACAGGTGTGCAGATGTTGTTTCAACATACTGATTTCATTTCCTTGGATATGTACCATGTAAGGGGATTTCTGGATTATTTGATAGTCTATTTTTAAATTTTTGAGGCACTTCCATAGTGTTTTCCATAATGGATATATTCATTTATATTCCCACAAATAGTGTGCAAGGTTCTCTTTTCACTACATCCTTGCCATACTTGTTATCCTTTGTCTTTTCAATAATAGCCATTCATACCGGAGTGAGATATTGTGATTTTGATTTGTATTTCCATGATGGCTAATATATTGAATATTTTTTCATATATATCTTGACCATTTGAATGTCTTCTTTGAGAAATGTCTGTTTATGTCTATTTCCATTTTTAAATCAGGCTATTTGCTTTTTTGCTATTGAGTTTTTGAAATTTCTTACATATTTTTTAAAAAATATTTATTTTTTTAGCTTTTAGGTAGACACAATATCTTTATTTTATTTTTATGTGGTGCTGAGGATCGAACCCAGTGCCTCACGCATGCCAGGTGAGCACGCTACTACTTGAGCCATATCCCCAGCCCCCCAAATTCCTTATATATTTTAAATATCAACCACTTGTGGAATTTATAGTTTATAAAATTTTGTCCTCTTCTCTAGGTTGTCCTTTCATTTTTTTGATTTTTTTCTTTTGCTATATAGAAGTTTGTTACTTTGATATAATCTCATTTATTTTTGTTTCCTATGTTTTTTGTATCTTGTTTGAGAAAAAATTCTATCCATTCCAATGTCCTGAAGAATTTTCTATATTTTCCTTCTATTAGTTTCAAATCTTACAATTTGATTTATGACTCATTTTGACTTGATTTTTTGAGAAGATCTCATTTCATTCTTCTGCATGTAGTTATCTACTCTTCTCAATATGATTTATTGAAAAGACTATTCTTTATCCAGTGCATGTTTTTAGCCTCTTTGTTGAAAATCAATTGACTATAGATATGCCAGTTTATTTCTGGGCTTTCTATTCTGTTCCATTGGTTTGTGTGTTTGTTGTTTATGCCACCCAGTGTGCAGTTTTGATTATCGTAGCTTTGTAGTATATTTTGAAGGTAGGTAAAATAACTTCTCCTGCTTTGTGTTTTGCTTATATTGTTTTGGTCATGTGGAGGTTTTTCTGTTGTTATTGGTGTTCCATATATGAAGCAAGCACTCTACCAACTGAGCTATATCCCCAGTCCCTATATATTTTAATTTTTTTTAATATTTATTTTTAGTTGTAGTTGGACCCAATATCTTTATTTCATTTATTTATTTTTATGTGGTGCTGAGGATTGAACCCAGGGTCTCGCACGTGCAAGGTGAGCACTCTACCGATGAGCCACAACTGCAGCCCCATATATATTTTAGAATTTTTTTTCTAGTTGTACAAAAAATGTTATTGGTGTTTTGGTAGGGATTGCATACATTGACTCTATAGATTGCTTTGTGTAGCATGAATAATTTAATAATATTGATTCTTCCAATCCATGAATATAGGGTGACTTTCCATTTTTGGTGTCTTCTTCAATTCCTTTAATCAATATTTTGTACTTTTCATTATATAGCTCTTTTACCTCTGGTTAAGTTTATTCTTAGGTATTTTGTTTTTTTGTCTACTGTACATGGTACTGCTTTCTTGATATCAATTTCAGATACTCTGCCATAGGCATATATCAACACTACTGATTTTTGTATGTTGATTGTATATCCTGAAACTTTGCTGAATTCATTTATTCTGATCATTTCTCGGTGGAGTTCTAAAAGTTTTCTTGACATAAGACCATATCATTTTTAAAGCAACAATGTAACTTTTCCAATTTGGATGCCCTTTATTCTTTCTCTTGACTTTTCTGGCTACAACTGTCATAATTACCATTTTGAATAGCAGAGATAAAAGTGGGAATCCTTGTGTCATTCCAGATCTTACAGAGAAATCTTTCTGGTTTTCCCCCATTCAGTATTTTAACTGTTGACTTATTTATATATGGGGTCCATTATGTGGATGTATATTCCTTTCATAACGAATACATAATGTGTTCAGCATTTTTATCATGAAGGGATGTTGAATTATATACTTTTTTTGCATCGATTGAGATCATCACATGGGTTTTGTCCTTTACTATGTTGATGTGGTATATTTACTGATTTGTGTATGCTGAACCATCCTTGCATTCCTAATTGAATTCCATTAGATCACAGTAAATAATCTTCTCAACATGCTATTGGATTTTAGTATTTCATTGAAAAAAAAATTTTATCTATGTTCATCAAGGATATTGGTCTACAGCTTTCATTGTGTGTCCCTAGATGGTTTTGGCCTCAGAGTAATTCTGATCTAATAAAAAGAGGATGGCAAAATTTTATCCAATTTTTAAAAATAGTTTCAGAAGAATTGGAAATAGTTCTTTAAATGCTTTGTAGAATAAAGCAGTAATGCTATCAGGTTCTTATTTTTTTTTAAGATGAAAGAATTTTAATTACTGTTTCCACCTTAATAGTCATTTAAGTCTGTTCAGGCATTCTATTTTTTCATGACTCAATCTGGTAACATGTATGTGGTTAGGAATTTGTTCATTTCCTCTTTTTGAGACTACAGAATTTCCTTCTATTCCGAGTTTGTTGAGTGGTTTTACCATGAATAGATACTATTTTTCTTTTATCTAATTCTCATTATATGATGAATTTCTCAAATTTACTTACTCCATATGGTGAGGTATATTGATTGATTTTCTCAACATTAAATAAGCCTGTCATTCCTAGAATAAAGCAAACTTGATTCTGAAATATTACCCTTTTTATATATCAATAAATTCTATTGCCTAACATTTAGGATTTATATTTATACTCATGAAAGAAATTGCCAACAAATTTCCTTTTATGTGATGTCTTTTACCAGGTTTTGGCATCAATCATCTGATAACCTTGTAGAAAAGAGTTGGGAAATGTTCCCTTTTTTAGATTCTCTGGAAGATTTCATGAATGATTGATAATTTTTCCCCTAAATATGCAAATGCATTCCCCAGCAAAAATACTTGGCTCCAGAAGTGTTCTTATGGAAATTTTTACATTTTAATTCAATTACTTTAATAGAGCTATTATTTCAATTTTATATTTCTTCTAGTACCAGTTTTATCTCCTTTAAGTATTTTATCTCTTAAATTCGACTAGTATGTTGGTCATAAATACACTCTTTTGTTTCAACTGATGTTGTGACTTTAGTGATACACTCTTTTTTATTCCTGAAATTAATAGTTTATTTCTTCTATTCTTTTTTCTCAACCTAACAAAGTCTTTATTAACTTTATTATTTACTTTCATAAACCAATTTTAACACTGTTGATCCTTGTTATTTTACATTTGATTTCTATTTCATTGACTTCTGTTCTTAATGCTGTTATTTTTATTTTTACATGTTTTATTACTTGCCACTTTTAACTTGAGATAGATAATAATTCAATTTTAATTATTAACACATACAATTACATATACCATTATGGTTATAAGTTTATCTCTAAACATTGTCTTAAATGCATCCAAATGTAATGATATATTATATATAACTGTCTTTCAGTTGGAGATATTTCAATGTTTTCCATTGTGATTTCTTCATCAATCCCTAAGTTGGGGGTAAATTACTTGATTTCCAAAAATCATGCATTTTCTTTGTATATTTTTGCTTTTTGTTTCTAAGTTCCATTCCAATTCCTTGACATTCACACTTGTATTATGGCCCAGCATAATCAATTTTGGAGTATGACCCATGTGTGCTTGAAGACAATAAGCATATGTACAGTGCAATATCCTAAACATATTAGGTTAGGTTTATTAATTATGACATTAAAAACTTTATTACTGTGGATTTTTTCTCAGATTTTAAAAACACTAACAGAGAAAGGTTTACAATACTTTCCCTAATTTGTTGCAGTTTTGTATTTTTCTCTTTTCTGTCGATTCTTACATTGTGTATTTTTTGAGGCTTTGTCCTTAGAATTCTAGTGGATTCACCCTTTCACTATTTTGCAATTGAATCAAACTTTTATTCGCTTTTTTATTTTTCACACTGATTATTTTTTGGTGGGGTAGGGGTCCTGGGTATTGAACTCAGGGGCACTCAACCCCTGAGCCACATCTCCAGCTCTATTTTGTATTTTATTTAGAGATAGTGCCTCTTCACTGTTGCTGAGGCTGACTTTGAACTCACAATCCTTCTGTCTCAGCTTCCTGATCTGGTGGGATTACAGGCCTGTGCCCCATGCACAGATTCATACTGCTTTTTAAAAGTTTACTTTGGTAGGTTGAAATCTAAGACGTTTCCCCAAATTCCTGCCTCTTAGAATACATATTCTATATTATCTCTGGGGATACGAATATGTTAGGAACTATATCAGTCCCTAGGTTATGTTTGCTTTATGAAAGGGAGACAAACTGTATGGGTCTTACATATCACCTGAATTCTGTGGAATATAGACCTCAAGGTCAAAGGCAGAGGAAGTCTGATATTCAAAGCAGTAGAAGCCCTAGATATATAGTTGCTGGCTTCCAGATGGAAGGAGAAATGTGAAAAAGAATTCAGGTAATTTCTAGAAGCCAAGAATAGCATAATTAACAGCCAGCAAGGAAATGGAGACCTCAGTCCTATAAACCTAAGAAACTAAATTGTGCCTATAAAGAGAATGAGTTTGGAAGTAGATTTTCCTTTAGAGCCAGCTTAGCCTGGCTGACCTCTTGATATCAGTCTCATGGTTACTTGACAAAGAGCTCAGTCACACAGTGCCATATGTGCCTATAGAACTGTGAACTAATAAATGGGTATTAAGTTGCTAAAGTTCATGGTGATTTGTTATGTAGAAATGGAAAACTAATACATATTATCTTATCTGAGATAAGCAAAGTTATACCAACACTTGCAATTGTTTAAATGGTATTATTTTTTACTCCATTAACTTTCACATTTTCTGAATACACATATTTGTCTCCTGCAAATGGCTTGGAGGTCAATCAAATCATATTTATCATTGATATGTTTGGATTTAAATCTACTAATCCCACAATAATATTCTAATCATCTAACCTATTATATCTCCTTTTTTCTCACTTTTTTTACCATTTAAGTAGTAATCACTTTTTAAAATGTTATTCTATTTTCTTTAAGTAATATATTCTTATGCTATTTTTAGTGGTTACCGCACATATTACAAAATTTATATCTTAAAATTGAATTATTACTTTCATATCTTCCCAAATGCTATGATTTGGATTGGTGGCCCTCAAAGGCCCATGTGTTAAAAAGGTTTTTCCCTAGCCTGTGTGCTAATGGGAGTTGGTGGAACCTTAATGGTGGAGACTTGTGGGAAGTCTTCCAGTCACGGGAAGGTGGGGGCATACTTTTGAAGGGGATATTGAGATCCTGGTCCCAAATGCTTCCCAAATGGTTATGAAGTGAGCAATTGTGTTCTACCTCACGTTTCTAACCTAATTTGCTGCCTTATAGTCCCAAAGGACATAGGGCCAAAGTAGCTATAAACTGAAACCTCTGAAATTGTGAGTCAAAATAAATCTTTCCTCTTTTTAAGGTGATTATCTTAAGAATTTTGTTACAGTGTCACAAAACTAGGTAATATGCCAGATAAAGCAAGAATGTTAAAGATTTTATCTCAATTTCCTCATTTCTCACCTTTTTTTGCTATCATTATATGTTTTCCTTTTATATCACATTATAAAAACTATTAGAAGATAATTTAATACTATGTATTAAAACATAGTACTGCTATTATTTTTAAAAGTTAATATTTATGTAGTTTTTTTCCCTACATTTACTTTTTTCCATTCTTCTCAATTTACTTCTGCATTTCTTATGTTCCATTAGCTTCTTTCTGAAGCACCATGCTTAGTGTGTTTTTTTAATTAGTGTAGTTCTGCTAGCAAAAAAAAATTACTTTCACACATTTCAGACTTTCTTTATATGCAGGAAAATTTTGTGTGAAAAAATTTGCCTTCGTATTAGGATATTTTTGCTGAGTATGAAATTTTAGATTTATTTTTATCAAGCACTACACAGAATGGAGGAGACAAAGAAGGTTACTTCATATAAGTCATGGGGAAAATTAACAAGAAGATATAACAGTATTAATAATTAATAACTAATGCCCCAAATATTGGTGCACCTAATCACATAAAACAGATACTCTTCAAATTAAAGACTCAGACCCTAGTACAATAATATGGTGTGATTTCAACTCACTTCTCTTACCAATACATAGGTTATCCAGAAATAAACTTGGTAAAATCTATTTGGATCCATAAAATATTATAGATCAAATGGATGTAACAGATATCTATGAAATATTTAACCTAATAACAGTTGAATATATTTTCTTCTCATTGGCTCAAGAAAGCTTCTTTAAAATATATCATATTTTTAGCCACAAAAAACTCTTATCAAATATAAAATAATTGATTTGTTTGTATCATATCTGATCACAATCAATGAAATTAGAAATCAAATGTGTGCATGTGTACACACAGACCCTAAAAAAACTATATAAATACATAGAGGTTAAAAAATACACTTTTGAATAATGAATGAGTGATAGAAAATAATCAGGAAGAAATTGAAAAATTCTTATCAAACAAGAATAGTGATACAACTTTTCAGAAACTCTGGGACACTATGAAGGCAGTTTTAAGAGGAAAGTTTACAGCTTTGAGTGCCTACACAGGAAAATCACAAAGATCCCAAATAAACAACCTAATCATGCATCTCAAGACCATTGAAAAAGAAGAACAAACCAATTTCAAAACAAGTAAAAGGAAGGAAATAGTTAAGATCAGAGCCCAAAATCAATGAATTTGAGAATAAAAAAATACTGAGAATTTAAGAATTTTAAAAAAACTACAAAAGATCAATGAAACAAATAGTTTGTTCTTTGAAAATATAAACAAGATGCTAAGACCTTAACCAAATTAATCAAAAGAGAAATAAGATACAAATTAATAAAATTAGAGATAAAAAAGGGAGAAATCATCAAAGACAACATAGAAATGCAGGAGATCATTAGGGACTATGTTGAAAGTTATATTCTAATAAATTGAAATGGATATATTTGTAGACACGTATGATCTGCCAATATTGAATAAAGAGAACATAGAACACCTAAACAGACCAATAATTAGCAATGATCTAGAAGAAGTAATAAAAATCCTTCCAACAAAAAAAGTCCAGAACCAGGTGAATGCTCAGCTGAATTCTATCAATCCTTTAAAGAAAACCTAACACTAATGCTCCTCAAATTATTCCAAAAAATGGAATGGGTTGGAACATTTACAAATTCATTGTATGAAACCACTGTCATGCTCATATCAACTCCAGAAAAGGTGATATCAAGGAAAAAAATTATAGGCCAATATTCCTGATGAACTCAAGTAAAGAAATCTTTAATAAAATATTAGCATATCATGTTAAAAATATATTAAGAAGATTGTAGAGATAAGAGGAATCTGCTTCAATACCATGAAGGACATATATGAAAAACTCAAAGCATTCATAGTGAATGGTGAAAAACTGAAAGCATTTCCTTTAAAATTTGGAACAAGACAAGGACACCCACTCTGACCAATCCTACTCAATATAATACTAGAAATTCTAGCCAGAGCAATTAGGTAAGGGAAGAAAATAAAACAGATAAACATAAGAAATGAAGAAGTCAAATTACCACTTTTTACACCTGATATGACTATGCTTAGAAGATCCAAAAAGCTCCACCAAAAGACCGCTAGAGCTAATAAACAAATTTGGCAAAGAAGCAGGTTACACATCAACATACAAAAATCAATAGTTTTCCTTATGTCAACAATGAGTCTGGGGCTGGGATTGAGGCTCAGCGGTAGAGCACTCACCTAGCATGTGAGAAAGTCTTTTGACAAAATTAAGCACCGTATGATAAAAACACTGAAGAAAGTAGAGATAGGAGGAATCTAGCATGTGGGAGGCTCTGGGTTCAATCCTTGGAACCACATAAAAATAAAATAAAGATATTGTGTCCAACTACAACTAAAAAATAAATATTAAAAAAATAATGAGTCTGCTGATAAAGAAATTAGGAAAATAATTCCACTTACAATAACCTAAAAAATACACAGGAATAAGTCTAACCAAGGAAGTGAAAGGCAGTGGAAAACATAGAAAATGCAAGAAAGAAATTGAAGAAGACCAGAAGAAGATGGAAAAAATCCCCCACATTCATGAATAGGCAGAATTAATATGGTTAAAATGGCCATACTATCAAAAGAAATATACAGATTCAATGCAATCCCCATCAAAATACCAATGCAATTCTTCATGGAACTAGAAAAACAACAGTCCAAAATTTATTTGAAAGAATAAGAGACCCAATTTGAGAAGAACTCAAATTGGCACTATTTTCTGATGATATGATTCTATACCTAGAGGACCTAAAAGTTCCACCAGAAAACTTCTAGAACTAGTAAATAAATTCAGCAAAGTAGCAGGATATAAAATAAACACCCATAAATCAAAGGCATTTCTTATATCGGTGACAAATCTTCAGAAAGGGCAATGAGGAAAACTATCCCATTCTCAATAGCCTCAAAAAAAAAAATACTTGGGAATCAATGAAAGAGGAGAAAGATCTATATAATGAAAATTACAGAACCCTAAAGAAAGAAATCAAGGAAGACCTTAAAGATGGAAAGATCTACCTCGCTCTTGGATATGCAGAATTAATATTATCAAAATGACCATACATCCAAAAGCACTATACAGATTTAATGCAATTCCGATTAAAATGTGACATTCCTCACAGAAATAGAAAAAGCAATTCATCTGGCAAAATGGGAGACCCAGAATAGCTAAAGCAATCCTTAGTAGGAAGAGTGAAGCAGATGGCATCACTATACCAGACCTTAAACTATACAACAGTACAATAGTAACAAAAATAGCATGGTATTGGCACCAAAACAGACTGATAGACCAATGGTACTGAATAGAGGACACAGAGACTAACCCACAACTACAATTATCTTATATTAGACAAAGGTGCCAAGAACATGCATTGGAGAAAAGATAGCCTCTTCAACAAATGGTGCTGGGAAAATTGGAGATCCATATGCAACAAAATGAAATTATACCCTTATCTCTCACCATGCACAAAATTCAACTCAAAATGCATTAAGGACTTAGGAATACAACTAGAATACTGCATCTAATAGAAGAAAAAGTAGGCCTTAATCTCCCTCATGTGGAATTAGGTCCCAACTTCCTTAATAAGATTCCTATGGCGTAAGAATTAAAACCAAGAATCAATAAATGGGATGGACTCAAACTAAAAAGTTTCTTCTCAGCAAAAGAAAACAATCAGTTAGATGAATGGAGAGCCTACATCTTGGGAGCAAATCTTTACCCCTCACATATCAGATATAGCACTAATCTCTAGGGTATATAAAGAAATCAAAAAGCTAAACACCAAAAAAACCAAATAAACCAATCAATAAATGGGCCAAGGATATGAAGAGACACTTCTCAGAAGATGATGTACAATCAATCAACAAATACATGAAGAAATAAATGTTCATCATCACTAGCAATTAGAGAAATGCAAATCAAAACCACTCTAAGACTTCTTCTCATTCTAGTCAAAATGGCAACTATTATGCAAATAAACAACAATAACTGTTGGCAAGGATATGGGGAAAAGGTACACTCATACACTGCTGGAGGGACTGCAAATTGGTGCAGCCAATATGGAAAGCAGTAGGGAGATTTCTTGGAAAATTAGGAATGGAACCACCATTTGACCCAGCTGTCCCTCTCCTCGGTTTATACCCCAAAGACTTAAAAACAGCATACTACAGGGACACAGCCACACCAATGTTTATAGCAGCACAATTCACAACAGCTAGACTGTGGAGCCAACCTAGATGCCCTTCAATAGATGAATGGATAAAAAATGTGACATATATACACAATGGAATATTACTCAGCAATAAAAGAGAATAAAATCATGGCATTTGCTGGTAAATGGATGGAGTTAGAGAAGATAATGCTAAGTGAAGTGAGCCAATCCCCAAAAAACAAATGTTGAATGTTTTCTTTGATATAAGGAGGCTGATTCATAGTGGGATAGGGAGCAGTAGCATGGGAGGAATAGACGAACTCTAGATAGGGCACAGGCGTTGGAGGGAAAGGGAGGGGGCATGGGGTTATTAATGATGGTGGAATGTGATGATCATTATTATCCAAAGTACAGGTATGATTCACGAATTGGTGTGAATATACAGTGTATACAATCAGGGATATGAAAAATTGTGCTCTATATGTGTAATAAGAATTGTAATGCATTCTGTTGTCATATATTAGAACATAATTAAAAAAAGGAAATTAAAAAAAGAATAAAAGACCCAGAATAGCTAAAACAATTCTAAGCCAAAAAAGTAATTCTGGAGGCATCACAATACTTGATTTCGAATTATACTACAGAGCCATAGTAACAAAAGCTGCATGGTAGTGGCAGAAAACAAAAGACACAGACAAATGCACACAGACATTCATCTGATTCTTGACAAAGGAGCCAAAAATGTACTGTGTAGAAAGGAAAGCCTTTTTAAAAAATGGAGTTGAGAAAACTGGTTTTCCATGTATATAAAAATGAGATCAGACCCTTATCTGTCACCTGCAAAAGAGTGAACTCAGAATTGATGAAAGACCTAGGAATTAGACAAAAAAACTACGCAACTCCTAAAAGAAAACATAGTGTCAAAACTGCAACATATAGGCCCAGACAATGACTATCTCAATGGGACCCATAAAGCTCAGGAAATAATGCCAACAGTTAACAGGAAAGTATCAAACTAAAAAGCTTCTGCACAGTATAGGAAAACATTAAGAATGTGAAGAGAGAGCTACGGATGTGGCTCAAGTGGTAGCGCACTCGCCTGGCATGCACTGGGCACTGGGTTCGATCCTCAACACCACATAAAAATAAAATAAAGATATTGTGTCCACCTAAAACTAAAAATCAAATATTTTTTTAAAAAGAATGTGAAGAGAGAACCTATAGAATGGGAGAAAATCTTTGCTAACTATTCTTATGGCAGAGGATTACTATGCAGAATATAAAAGAATTTTTAAAACCTAACACCAAAAAGAAAAATAATAGCCCAGTTAATAAATGGGCAAATGAAATAAGCAGACATTTCTCAAAATAAAAAATACAAATGGACAACAAATATGTGAAAAAAAAAATGTTCAATAATGTTAGAAATTAGAGAAATTCAAATAACCACACTGAGATTTCATCACACTCCAGTCAAAATGGCAGCCATCAAGAATACAAACAATAATAAATACTGAAGAGGATGTGGAGAAAAAGGAACTACTTTCTAGTATTCATGGGATTGTAAATTAGCACAACCACTATTGAAGTTAGTATGGAGGTTCCTCAAAAGACTAGGAATGAAACCACCATATGAGCCAGCTATACTTCTCTTTGGTATTTATCCTAAAGAATTAAATTCATTGTACTATAACAATACATGCACACCCATGTTTATAGTAGCACAATTCACAATAGCAAAACCATGGAACCAACCTAGCTATCCATAAATGGATGATGAATAAAGAAAATGTGGTATATATACATGCAATGGCATTTTAGTCTGCTATAAAGAATGAAATAATGTCATTTTCAGGGAAATGGATGTAACTTGAGAACGTTAAGTGAAATAAGCCAAACTCAGAAAGTCAAAGGTCATGTGTTTCCTCTCATATGTGGAAGCTAGAGAGAAAAAAAAAAAAGAAGGGGAGAGTGGGAGGGTAGATCTCATGAAAATCAAAGGGAGACCAATACAGTATAGAGAAAAGGGACCAGGAAGAGGCAAGAAAGGAGGGAAAGGGGAAACACTGAGAAATGATACTGACCAAATTATAATGTCATATAACAGCAAATCCCACCATTATGTATAAATTAAAATGAACCAATAAAAATGAGAAAGAATACAAAATTACAACATAAAAAATGTGAATGTGCAACTATTTCTTCAAGATTCTCTTTTTGATTATTTTTGATAGATATATACAGAATTGGGATTATTGTATCCCATAGATCAACTTAATAGATAATTCTATTTTTAAATTTTTTTAGAAGCACCATTTTAAAATCACAAAGTGTGAAAACCATTATACTTTCCATAGTAGCTATATCATATTACATTCCCACTGAAAGTGTAAAATGATTGAAATTTTTTCACATCCTTGCCATCCTTGTTATTTTTGATAGTGTCCATCCTGTGTGGATGAGGTATTATCTCATTGTGGGTTTCACTTGCATTTCCCTAAATATACTGAGCAACTTTTCATATGTTTGTTAGTTATTTGTACATTTTTGTCAGACATAGAAAATGTCTGTTCAAGTCATTTGCCCATTTTCATATTGGAGTGTTTGGTTTTTGCTCCTAGGTTGTAGCTCTTTATATATAATGTAATACTTTATACATAATGAATATTAGCCCTTCAGATGTATGGTTTGCAAATTCCTTCTCCTAATACAAAGTTGCCTTTTCACTGTGTTTTCTTTGCTCCACAGAAGTTTGAGGTAGTTTAATTTGTCCATTTGTGATTTTGTATTTTGGCCATCATATCCAAGAAATCATTTCCAAATCCAATTAAAGTATTCCCATATGTTTCATTATATGCTTCTTCAGTTTTAAATCTTGAGTCTAGGTTTTTAAACCATTTTGAGTTAATTTGTATACATGATGTAAGGTAAGGTTCCAGCTTCATTTGCTTGTATGTGAATATCTAGATCAAACATCATTTTTTGGAGACTACCCTTTCTCCATCATGTACCCCTGGCACTTAAGATAAAGATCATATGACTATATGTGGAAGTTTATTTCTGGGCTGTCTATTCTGTTCCATTGTTTTGTATGTCTCTCTTTATACCAGTATTATATTGCTTTAAGCACAGTAGTTTTATAATGTTTTAAAATCAGAAAGTGTGAAAACTCCAACTTTAATTTTTGAAGACTGTACTGGTCACTTGGGATTCTTTGAGATGCAATGTGAATTTTTGAATATTTTTCCAAAGAACTCCAATGGGTTTTCAAAAAAAATTTTTAGTTATAGTTGGACACAATACCCTTATTTTATTTATTTATTTTTATATGGTGCTGAGGATACAACCCATGCCTTGCATGTGCTAGGCAAGTGCTCTACCACTGAGCTATAACTCCAGCCCAAAGTTAGTGTTAAAAAACAACTATGTGTGTGTGTATGAGTGTGTATACATAAATATATATTTTAGTTGTCGATAGACCTTTATTTATATGTGATAGTGAGAATTGAAGAATTGAATCACTGGCTCATATATGTTAGGTAAGCTCTACCACTGAGCTAAAACCCCAGCCCCTCCAATGGGTTTTTTGTTTTTTTTTTTGTTTTGTTTTCTTTAATGTGACCATTTTCACTTTTTTATCTTTTAAATTAATTAATTTATTTAATTGGTTATACATGGCAATAGCATGCATTTGTGCACTTTGATATATCAAATGTAGATGCAATAAAATCTCTCATTTTTCTAAGTGTATATGTTGTAGAATTATATTGGTCATGCAATCACATATATACATAAAGTAATAATGTCTGTTTCATTCTACTATCATTCCTATCCTCACTTCTCCTCCCCTCCCCTCCCTTCATTTCCCTTTACCTAATCTAAGGTAATGCTATTCTTCTCTAGTGGCCCATGCCTTATTGTGAATTAGCATCTGCATATTAGAGAAAACATTCAGCTTTTAGTTTTTTGGGACTGGCTTATTTCACTTAGCATGATATTCTTCAATTCCATCTATTTACCAGAAAATTCAATAATTTCATTCTTCTTTAAAGCTGAGTAATATTCCATTGAACATATATACAACATTTTCTTTATTCATTCATCTATTAAAGGACACCTAGGTTGGTTCCATTGTGAATTGAGCTGCTATAAACATTGACATGGCTGCATTAATGTGGTATGCTGATTTTAAGTCTTTTGGGTATAAATCAAGGAGTGAGATAGCTGGGTCAAATGGTGGTTCCATTCCAAGTTTTCTGAGGAATCTCCATATTGCTTTCGATAGTGGTTGCACCAATTTGCAGTCCCATCAGCAATGGATGAGTGTACTTTTTCCCCCACATCCTCGCCAACATTTATTGTTGACTTTTCTTGATGATTGCCATTCTGCAGGAGGGAAATCTTAGTGTAGATTTGATTTGCATTTCTCTAATTGCTAGAGATGTTGAACACTTTTTCATATATTTGTTGATTGATTATATTTCTTCTGTGAAGTGTCTGTTCAGTTTCTTAGCCCATTTATTGATTAGGTTTTTTGGTGTTAAGATTTTTGAGTTCTTTATTTATCCTAGAGATTAATGCTTTATCAGAGGTGCATGTGGTAAAGATTTTCTCCTAATTTGTAGACTCTCTCCTTACATTATTGTTTCCTTTGCTGAGAAGAAGCATTTTAATTTGAATCCATCCCTCCAATGGGGTTTTAATATTGAATCTTTAGAGCATTATGGTAGTATGGGCATTTTAAAAAGGAGTCTCCAAATTCATAAACAAGGGTGTCATCCCATTTATTTTTGTCCTCTAATTTTTTCAGGAGTGTTCTGTACTTTCTAATGTACAAGTTTTATCTCCCACATTAATTGTTCTTAAGTATTTTATTCTTTTTGCTGATATCTTAAATGGCACTGTTTTAACTTCCTCTTTAGATTGTCTGGTATTAGTGAACAGAAATATAGTTGGTTTTGTTGATTCTGTATCCTTTAACTTTTTTGAATTTGTTTATTAGTTCTAACAGAGTCTATGTGTGAAATATTTAGGGTTGTCTACACATAAATTTTAATCTGCCAACATAATACTTTCCTATTCAGATGCCTTTTATGTCTTTGTTCTGGCTAAGACTTCTAGAATTATGTTGAATACAAGTGTTAAGAGTGGGCATATCTATCTTGTTTCTGATATTTTGATTTTCACATTGAGTATGATGTTTGCTATGGCCCTTTCATATGAACTAATTTCATTTTGGATGTTTTTATCAAAAAAGGGTGCTGAAATTTATCAAATTCATTCATTATTTCAAATGATCATGTGTTTTTGTAGCGGCATACTTTGATTCCTTTTCCATTTCCTTTTGAACATCTTCTATCATATTTCCTTATAGTTACTACTGAGATTATATAAATCATCCTTTAATTATACCAAGTTACTTTAAAATTGTAATAACAATTAAATACAAAAACTCTACCAACTTTGTTATTGATGTTAGAAATTACATCTTTTTTATATCTGGTACCCATTAATACAGTTTTATATAGTTATCTTCATTTTTTATTTTGAATTCTATATCTATATTAAAAGTAACTTATATACCACATTACATATTACAGTATTATATATTTTGTCTAGAAATTTACTTATACCAGAGAACTTCTGCATATTTTGGCATTTTTTAATAGCATTTTTTACTTCAGCTTAAAGAAAACTCTTTAAAAAAACTTTTTAAAAATTATTTAAGGCTTCTCTCATGGTAATGAACTCCCTTCAGCCTTTATCTGAGAAGGTATTTATTTCTCCTTCATTATTGAAGGACTGTTATATCAGGTATAGTATTGTTAATTGTCACCTTTTTACCTTCATTATTCTGAAAATATCATCCCTACAATTTTTCTGCAGAAAAATATTCTGCTGATAATCTTATGGTATAGGGGGTCCCTGGTACTTAGGAAAAGTTTTCTTCTTGCTGCTTTCAAGATTGTCTTTTCACTTTTGATATTATGATTACAATGTCTCAGTATGTGTATTTTTGTATCATTTAGGTGGGGGTTCTTGGAGTTTTTTAAATTTGAATGTTCATTTTCCGTTTCCATTGCATTTTCATACTCCAATTTAAGTAGTTTCAGCAATTGTTTCTTCAAATAGCTATCTGACCCATTCTTTCTTTCTTCTCCTTTTTACAAAGTACTTTTATAGTTATATATAGTAGTTGTGTTCATCCTGACAAACTCATAAATAAAATTCAACTTCAATTCATGATCCCCCCACTTCCCTCCCATCCTTCCTCCCCTCCCCTGTTCTCCTTCTTCTATGCTAGTAGATTTCCTTTCACCAATCTATTTATATTTGATTAATTCTTTTTATTTATACATAAAAGTGAAATTCCCTTTGGTATATTTGTACATGCACATGAGTTTTTTAAAGAATTCATTCTTCATTGTCTCCTTTTCCCATCCCTCCACTAAGCCTTTTGATTTTCTATATTACTGATCTTACCTTTATCTTTATGATATCTTATTCTTCCCTTTCCCTTTCCTTTATTTTACTCTAGCTTCTGCATATGAGAGAAAACCTTTAAACTTTGTTTCTCAGTTTGGCTTATTTCACTTAATGCACTATTCTCCATTTCCATCTACTGAAAGGCAAATGTCATAATTTCATTCTTCTTTATGGCTGAATAGAATTCCACTGTGTGTGTGTGTGTGTGTGTGTGTGTGTGTGTGTTACAATTTAATCCATTCATTTCTTGACATATAACTGGGTTGATTTCATAATTTAGCTGATATGAATTGTGCTGCTATAAACATTGAGGTGGCTGTATCACTATAGTATGTCAATTTTAGAACTTTTGGGGAAAATAGCTGGGTCATATGGTGGTTCCATCCCTAGTTTTTAGAGGAATCTCCATACTGTTTTTCAGAGTGGTTGTACTAGTCTACAGTAGCCCCAACAACCTTGGCAGCATTTATTATTATTTGTTTTATTGACTGTTGCCATTCTAACTAGGTTGAGATGAATTCTTAGTGTATTTTTGATTTGTATTTCCTGATTGCTAGAGATGCTGAACATTTTCTCATATATTTGTTGGCCATTTGTGGTTGTTCTTTTGAGTAGTTTCTATTTAGTTTTTGACATTTATTGATTGGGTTATTATTGTTTTTTTTGTTTTGTTTTTAGTGTTCAGGTTTGTGAGTTATTCATATATTCTAGATATATATTCCCAATCAGAGGAGTAGTTGGCCAAGATTTCTCCCATTCTGCAGGCTCATCATGTTCTTAATTATTTCCTTTGCTGAGCAGAAGCTTTTAAGTCTGATGACATCCCACTTAACTGATGCTTGTTTTTGTTTCTTGCACTTTGGGTATCTTGTTAAGGAAGTTGGTGCCAGGACCTATATGATGAAGTGTTGACCCTGTATTTTCTTCTAACAGTTGCAAGATTTCTGGTATAATTCCTAAGTCTTTGATCACCTTGATTTGACTTTTGTGCAGAGTGAATGGAGTCTAGTTTCATTTTTATACATACAACTTTCTAGATTTCCCAGCACCATTTGTTAGAAATGCTACCTTTTCTCCAAAATATATTTTTGGCACCTTTGTCAAGTATCAGATGACTTTAAGTATGTAAATTTGTCTCTATGTCTTCTATTCTGTTTAATTGGACTTTTTGTCTATTTTGATGCCAATATCATGTTGTCTTTTGTTAATATAACTCTATAGTATCATTTCAGATTAGGTATTTGATGCCTTCTGTTTTGCTTTTCTTGCTTGGTATTGCTTTGCCTATTCTGGGACTGTTATTCCTCCAAATGAATTTAAAGATTGTGTTTTCTAATTTTGTGAAGAATGTCATCAGGATGTTGACTGAGATTGCACTGAATCTGTTGCTTTCAGTCTTATGGTCATTTTGACAATATTAATTTTACCTATCCAAAAACAAGAGATGACTTTCCATCTTCTAAGGTCTTCTTCAATTTCTTTCCAGTTCTCTATAATTTTCATTGTAGAGCTCTTTTACCTCCTTGGATAGATTAATTCCCAAGTATTTAATTTTCTGGAGGTTACTGTGAATGGAATAGCTTTCCTGATTTCTTCCTTGGCTCAATTATGGTTGGAATACAGGAAAGCTATTAATTTATAAGTGCTGATCTTGTATTCTGCTACTTTGATAAACTCACTTATAAGCTCTAGAAGTCTTCTGATGGATTTTTTGGGGGGAGTCCTCTAGGCATGGATCATGTCATCAGCAAACACAGATGGTTTGAATTCTCTTCCTACTTGTATCCCTTTGGTTTGCTCTTTTGCTGATTGCTCTGGCTAATGTTAGAAGACAATGTTAAGTAGAAGTGGTGAGAGAGGACAGATTTGTATTGTTCTTGATTTTGAAGAAATGCTTTTAGTTTTTCTCCAGTCAGTATGATGTTGGATATATATTTGTCCAAAATGGCCAGTACAATGTTGAGGTAAGCTCCTTTGATGCTTAGCTTCTCTAGCATTTTTAACATGAATGGATACTTGATTTTATCAAAGGCCTTTCCTGCACCTACTGGTATGACCATGTGATGCTTGTCCTTAATTTTTTTAAAAGGGTGAATTACATTTATTGACTTGCATATGTTGTATCTCTGGAATGAAACCCACTTGATCATTGTGTATTATCTTTTTGATGTGTTTTTGAATGTTGTTTGCTAACATTTTATTAAGGATTTTTACATCTATGTTCATCAGGGATATTGGTTTATAATTTTCTTTCCTTGATGAGTCTTTGTTTGGTTTTGGTATTGGTTATAAATACTTCATAGAATATACTTGGGAGTGTTCTATACATTTCAATTTCATGGAAATTTTTGAAAAAGACTGCTATTGTTTATTTTTTACAGGTATGGTAGCTCTACGATGAGAATAATTTGCTCCTGGGCTTTTCTTTGATCGGTGAACTTTCTTATTGCCGTTTCAGTTTCATTACTTTATATTGTTCTGTTTAGATTTTCTACGCCTCCTTGATTCAATTTGGGTAGGGAGATAGACAGACAGATAGATAGATAGAGACACACACATATATATGCATATATAGACCCATATATAGACCCATATATATATATATATATATGCATATGTGTTTTCTAGATTGTCCAGCTTATTGGAGTATAAATTTTCAAAGTTGGTTCTGATAATACTCTGGATTTCAGATGGTTCTACGTTGATATCTCCTTTTTCACCTCTAATCTTGCTGATACAAGTCTTCTCTCTCTTTTGGTTAGTTTGACTAAGGGTTTATCAACCTTATTTATCTATTCAAAGAACCAACACTTCATTACATTGATTCTATGTATTCTTTTCTTATTCTCAATTTCATTGATTTTATAATTAATTTGTTCTTTTTCTAAGCCCTTGAGATGGAACATAAATTTATTTATTTGAGATCCCTCTAATTTTTTAATGTAGGCACTCAGTGCTATAAATTTACTGTTAAAATTGCTTTCATGCTGTCCCACAGATTTTGATGTGTCATATCTCTGTTCTTAGTCATTTATAAAAATTTCTTAATTTCTACTCTCATTTCTTTGATCCATTATTCATTTAAGAAAGTACTGTTCAATCTCCATGTGCTTTCCATTATTTTTCTTCCTGTTGATTTCTAGTTTATTTCATTATGCTCTAATAGGATGCATAGGATTACATCCCTTATTTGTATTTGATAAGATTGCTCTGTGGCCTAGAATATGATCTATTTTGGAAAAAGTTTCATGTACAGCCGGCAGGAAGTTAAATTCAGCTTTCTAGGGTGAAATGTTCTCTATATGATTATTAGGTTCATTTGATTTATAGTATTATTTAGATTAAAGATGTCTGTATTGAGTTTATGTTTTGATGACCCATCTATTGGTAATAGGGTATGTTGAAATCATCTAGTATTATTGTGTTGGGGGTCTATTTGGGATGTAATATCATGATTTTTTTTTTCATAATTGGACGTGCTGACATTTGGGACACAAACTATTACTATCTTTGTATCTTCTTGTTGGATAGAGTGGTCTTCTTTGTCTCTTCTGATTAATTTGTACTTGAAATCTGCATTGTCAGATATGTGAATAGCTACTCCTATTTTCATGGTTTGTATGTGTGGAATATTTTTTCCATCCTTTTACCTTCAGCCTGTGGGTATCTTTGCCCACAAGATGAGTCTGTTGCACAGCATACACTTTGACCTTTTTTTGTTTTTGATCCATTTTGCTAATCTATGTCTTTTAATTGGGGCATTGAGACCATTAACATTCAGCATTAGTATGGATATGTGTTTGTGGTTTCCTGCAATTTTTATTTTTGCTATATTTAATACTGTCTTGATTCTCATTTAGTGGATTACTCTTCTGTTGATCTTCCTTTCTTTGGGAATTTTGATTATGCTAAGTCTTGAAGGGCTTCTCATTTCAATAGGTCTATTTGGGGTCCTATAAGCCTCCTATATATGGATGTCTATCTCATTTCTGATAGGGAAAGTTTTCTGTAGCCATCCCATTGAAATGTTCTTAATGCTTTTAGCTTGTATCTCCATGTTCTCTTCTATACCAATGTTTCTCAAGTTTGGTCTTTTAACGTTGCCCCAGAGTTCTTGCATATTCTGATCATGTCCTATATTTTTTCCCTTTATTTTATTCTGTGTACTCAAGATCATATAACCTGTCTTCAAGGCCTGGAGTTGTGTCTTTAAAAGCTGAGGTTGTCAGTTCTAGCTTTTTATTGTATAAAAAATGAATATTTCTACATAGAAATATACACATGTATTTTCTTGCATATATATTCTGAATGCTTGAAGGGAATACTAATGTTGGAGGTTAATGATATTAAAATAATTTATTTCATTTTTAAAAAGCTGAGGTTGTTTTTCTATGAAATGTAGTCTATTAGTGATGGTTTTTGAGTGAATTTTACATTTGACTGATTGTGTCTTTCATTTCTAGGAGTTCTGATTGGTTTCTTTTAACTGTTTCTGTTTCTTTATTGTCATGGTCATTTATCTCCCGTGTTTGTTCTCTTAATTCTTTCCTTAGATATTATTTTAGTTCTTTGAACATTTTAATAATCAGCTTTTTGTAATCTTTATCTGAGATTTTGTCCATATCAATATCAGTGGGATCCTTTGTTGGGGTACTGTGAATTTGGGGAAGCAAGATTTGTTTGCCTGTTTCTTCCTGTTTTCAGAGGTCTTGAACTTGGGCATCAGTTGAGATGAAGTTCCCTTCCTCTTTATTATGTGTGTCCTTTTGTGTGTAATTATCTCATTTGTCATGAGACTTTTCTCTTTTTGATATATGAATAGATAGATATCAAGGTGTGGGACCTGAAGTCCAGCTGTGATTGTTTTTCTTTAGGTCCTTGTTGGTTTGGAGCTTTTGTCTCAACTCTCTGAATTGGGACAAAGTCAGAGCTCAACGTAGGGTTAGATTTTGTGTAGGATGAGATATATTATTGCTTGATTGAGATGTATTTCTCCCCTGCAGAATTTCTCCTCTTTGATCTTGAAGTGTCCCAATGTCTTTCCAGCCCCTCTTGGGGAGGGGAGCCAGGAGTGGCACTAATGTTAGCAACAGGTGCACAGATTTAAGATAAATGTCTGTGTTTATTTTTATATCTATAACACTAATTGCCACCTATATAGGAATGGTGGGGCTGGTATTCAACAACAGTACCAACATTAAAAAACCACAAACTGGATAAGCATTTGACTGCAAGTGTTTACTATGTAATCTACTATATTAATAGTAACAGCAACATGAATGGGGTAGGAATTATGTAGTCTAATTAGTTTGGATTGATTTTTGTATTCTTTGTACTAAAGTGTAGCTGAAGACTGAGTGTTGTTAATTTGGGTGGATGGCAATGTATGCTGTGTTTTGGTTGAGCTTAGTTCAGTAGGAGAATTTCCATTCTGTGAAGTTGTAGTGTCGCTGTAAGTTCCTAGCACTTTGTGAAACAAACAATAGTGACAAAAGTTGCAGACAATACACAGCATTAAAGTAAATACCCAATTCCTACTATGACATCTACAACATTAATTACCACAGAAAAAAGAATGATATATGAATAGATAGATACAAGGTGTGGGACCTGAAGTCCAGCTATGATTGTTTAGATCCTTTTGTGTGTGTGTGTGTGTGTGTGTGTGTGTGTGTGTGAGAGAGAGAGAGAGAGAGAGAGAGAGAGAGAGACAGCAATTATCAACTGTATAAATAACAATCATGAACTAGATCAGGTTTTAAACAGAAGGTGTCAATTACAGCAGTAATAACTGCATCAGCATTAATAGTGAGGGCAGGAGTTATATAAATAAATTAGTTCTAAAAGATGGTAAAAGTACGGTTAATTAGGAGAAAACAAAATGTGCTAGGAAGGTGGAAAGAGTTTATAATTTTAAAAAAGTGAACAGAAATGGCAAAAAGATGTAGCAGGTGATATTTATAAGGAGGGTGCAAAAAACAATAGGAGAAGTGAAGTAAAGGAGGAGAGGAAGAGAGAACAATTGAATTTGACCCTTAGCAGGAGATGAAAAGAGAGAAAGAGAAACAAATGAAAACAACACAAATCAAAACCAAAATATATAAACGAAAAAGATCCCCAATCCTCAAAAGACAAGGAGAAATAACTATTTTTAAAAAATGCTAAAAATGAAAAAAATAAACAAATATGCATGTGTCTCTGAACCAATCAGCACAGCAAAAAGATACACACACAGAGATAGTGAGCAAGGGAGCATGAGGGGGAGTGGGCTGGAGTTTGTTAACCCCTCCTGTTTTTATGCTGTTCTCTGAGCTGCCAGTTGAAGTAGCCTATGACTGAAACTGTTTGAAATAAGTCTCAGCTTCCCTTCTCACCAGTATGAAGCGGGATAGATTAGGAAGCTGGAGTTTTGTTCATACACACCAAATCGGTGCACTCCCAAGGTAAAGCTTCTGCAGAGTTTTATGAGGGGAGTTCTGGCAGGTAGCACTTAGGTTTATTCAGGCCTCAAGGGTTTTGTGGGATGGTGTCCACGCTGGAAAAATTAGATCAACACACCCCTAGGGCCTGGTACTTGTCAATCTCTGATGAAAGTCTGGATTTCAGGAGCCTCCCAAGAATTCCACTCATGGGGCAGGAAATTCAATCCGCTACTGCCCACAAGTGCAGTCTTCACAGGCTTAGTCTCTCACTTTATTCACACCCTACCTATTAAGATTCCTTGCCCACTTTAGCTGGTCACTTGAGCTGCCCAAACTGAAAGATATTCTGCAGGGCTCTCAAATCTTTCATGGAGATGTATCTTTTCTGCAAAATTCCAATTAGAAAAGTTTTTCAGTTTTATTTTTTCAAAAGCTTATACATCTACTACCTCTAGCCTCTGTTTGCAGTACTGAAAATTCTTTAATAGTAAAACAAACTGATGAACTCTCTTTGTTCTCAGTGGCCCCCAGGTATCCAAAGCATAGCCATCAATGCTCTGTCCAGTAAAACAGAAACCAGTTTAAGCAGCTGCCGAAAATCCAACACTAGATGTATGCTTCATTCTTCTCTTTCACTTTCGAAAGAAAAACTGTAAGTTGCCCTTTTATTCTGATTGTTGGCTGTGCCAGCTTGGAAGAGAGGCTAAATTCTAAATGAAACTTCTTTCCTTGCCCAATTCAATGTGCTATTCTTGGCTTTGAGTTTACCTGGAGTACTCCAACTTCCAAACTCTAGAGTTCTCATAAAAAACGTATGGACTGTACACTAGTTAAAAAGTTAGTATCTCTATGGAGAATGAAGTCCAGAGTTTCTATTCTACCACTTGACTGACATTATTCTCCATTGATTCTTTTTTATAGTCTTTTCCATCCTTTTACTCTCAATCTGCCTATACCATTACATTTGAAGTGAATATAAACACACACACACACACACACACACACACACACGGGTCATGATTTTTAATCCATTCTGCCTATCTGTATATTTGAATGGATGTATTTAGACTGTTTTATATTTAATGTAAATATTGATATGTTCAGGCTTAAGTCTGTTGTTTTTATTTTTCTTTTCTGTTTTTCCCTAGTTATTTTTGTTTTCATTTTCTGCTCTCCTATTGATTACCTTAATTATTTTATTGCATACATCTTGATCTGCCAATAATATTTTGAGTATATCTCTTTGTCTAAAATTTTAGTGGCCAATTTTTACATTACATTTTATATTCATAACACAAAGATGTCTTTATTACTAGGTCAAGGGAAATACAAAAGCTCTATTTCCCTTTACATCTTTTCACCATTTCCCACTTATAATCAGCCTAAATATTTCCTGTACACATTTGGATCCACATTAGACAATGTTAATACAATCTATGCTTTGACCATCATATATTATATATACTTTTAAAAGCCCAAGAGAAGGAAAGCTTATTGTATTTATCCAAAATTTTATTTACTGGGCTTTTTCTTTTGTCTTGATACTCCAACTTTCCTCCATTTCTTCCATTTCCTTTCTGTGCAAACAATGTCCTTTAGCCAATTTTTTAAGGGTAGGTTTCATGTTGGATACATTCTCTTAGTTTTCTTCATCTGAGAATGTCTTGATTTCTGAATTCCTGACAGATATTTTCACTGGGTATAGGATGCTGGTTTCTTTCTATTTTTGTTTTTGCTGTATTGCTCAGGCTGGTCTTGAAATCGTGAATCCTAGCAATCCTCCCACCTCAGTCTCCTGAGTACTGGGACTATAAGCATATACTGCTACACCTGGCTTAGGATTTTGGATTCTTGTTTTTTTTCTTCTTCTTCTAGTACTTGAAAAATACTGAAGTTTCCTTTTGGCTCCAAAGGTTTCTAATGAGAAATATGCTTTCACACATGTAAGGTGTCGTTTCTCTCTTGTGGTTCTCAAGACTCTTTCTTGTCTCTGTGCTTAGGTTTAGAAGTTTGAGTATGGTATATCTTGATATGGATTTCTTGGAATTTACTCAGCTTTTTAAATCTGTAAGTTCACATCTTTTGCTAAATTTGATAAATTTTCAGCCATTATTTTCTTAGATCATTTTTCAGCCCTATCTTCATTCTTCTCTCATTGACTTCCACTAACACAAGGGGTAGGAAGTAGTGGCACCTCATTACTGCTGGACAATGGTGGGAATTTTGGCTCCCTTATGGTCACCACTGATACCACAAAGGACAGGTTTTGCCCTGTGGAGCTGAAAGTTACATATTCCTACTCTGCTTTCTCTGACAATCTGGGGAAGTTGGAACACTCCATTATAACCTGATAAAGCCTAGGTTTCCCACTTGGCCTTTCCTTAAAGTAGGATGTGGTGGATTTGTGTTTATGTGTGTGTTGTGTGTGTGTGTGTGTTTGTATTGTATGTCTAGAGAAATTATTTTTTAAAAGTTTTATGTCTTAATAATGTTCCACTTTCCATATCCCTTGGTTAGAGTACTGGCTTTCATTTATTTATTTTCATGTCTGTGCACATTCCCAGTTCCACTTTACCAGCTTCTTTAGTTCCACTTATAGGATATATGAGACAGAAAGAAGACATAAGGAATTTAGTAGCATACTTGTATTTAGGATTTGTATACCTTAGCCAGTCTGATTTCCTAGCTATTTTATGTTTGGCTTATGCATAACATCCAGGAATTTGGATTGTAATTAGTGGGGAAAAGTACCTTTACTATATCTGCCCATTGACAGAACTCATTATTATTGTCTAGATTTCATGTTTAACTTTAGCTGTGTCTCTCTTTTCATTCCTAATATTAGAATATGAAGTAGGTTATCATGTAAAGCAAGAAAATTTGTGGTGCTACTGGTTTTGAAGCACACTTATTTTTTCCATATTTTTTATTGGTGCATTATGATTATACATACAGTGAGATTTCTTGTTATATATCTATACAGGCACATAATATAACAATATAATTTGGTCTTTATCACTCTCCAGCACTCCTCTTGTTCCTCGCTCCTCCTTCCCTCTGGGTCATTTCCTCTTCTCTAATAACTTTGATTTTTCTGAGCTCATACCCATCTTTTTTTTTTCCTTTATTCCCTTTACCTTCCACATATGAGAGAAAGCATACAACCAATAACTTTCTGCATTTGGCTTATTTCATTTAACATAGTGGCCTCAAGTTCCATTTTCCTGCAAATGATATAATTTCATTCTTTTTCCATTCATCCACTGAAGGACACCTAGACTAGTTCTATCATTTGGCTATTGTGAATTCTGCTGTTACAAACATAGGTATTCATGTATCACTATAGAATGATGATTTTAATTCTTTAGGATAAAGACTAAAAGTGGTATAGCTAGGTCATATGGGGGTTCCATTACTAGTCTTTTGAGGAACCTTTATACTCATACTGGCTATACTGATTTACAATTCCACTAACAGCATAAAGTTGAAGCACACTTTAAAAAACCATTCAATGGGGAATATTAAAGCAATGATTTCTGGACATAGCAGGAATTAAGAAATGTGGGTAAGGACCTTCTAATGTAAATATTCTATGGTTTCCAGAGGAAATCTTCCCTGACTGATGTCTCCTGATATTCACCCTTTGATGATCTTCTGCTGATATAATCTATAGTGTTTTTTTTTTGTGTGATTGTTGTAATTCTGTTTCCAGTAGTTTCTCTCTTTCATTAAGATTAAAATCTTTCAATTGAAGCTATTTCTTATATTTTTACTTAAAAAACTATTAGTCTACAAAGAGCACAATTACCCAAAAGGGTCAAGATTCAGCAAACATATTTTTGTTATAAACTGACAGCTCACATAACATCTTACTTACCCAGTGACAATAATTTCTGGATATGTTTGTGCTCCAAGGTTCCAAGCTCCTCCACTGATTGGCCACTCCTAAATAGATTGTCCAAGAAGAATACATAAATTTTATTTTTTAGTTTAAGTGACTTTGAAACTTAAAATTAAAATATTTTTAAAGGCTTGCTTAACATTAAATTGCTCTAAAATATTAAAGGATGAAATGTGAAGTTACCTTTTAATTCTTTCAATGAACAAACACCTCTCTAAACACACAATTCTATTTCCTTTAAAACTAGACTTTAGTTAATGTTACCATTCATATAAACAAATCAAAGAAGTATTTTTAATTGTACAAATATAATGTTGTTACATGAATCATATAGTCTGTGTGTTACCCATCTTTTATGATGCCATTTTAATAGAATGCTATATAAGCAGCACCTCTTAGAGTTTTTCATCCCAATATAACTGGGCAAATAACAGAAAGCACAATATATAGCCTGTGACAATTGCAAATATTTTCATCTTGTAGTAAATATATTAAAAAATGAGTTTTAGAATGTTACTAACAAATGACTTTAAGTAATTATTTTTCCTAATCATTATTTAATAAATGATAAACTAGGGAGAAATGACACAAATGTCTTAAAATATAATCCTTCATCTAAAATAATTAAAGGTTACATATTTTTTATTTTAATGTTAGTTTAAGTATATAGCATACAAGTATGTTAATATATTAATATCTTTGTATATAATTATATACTTAATGTATAAGAAATTTATATTTGTGTAGACTTAAAATTATGTAAAATTCAGAAAATTTGGATTTCAGAATTTATATCACTGATGATGCCAGATTCTTATTTCAAAAGAATTTAGTTCAAGTCCTTTTGTATGGAAAGTCAGAAAATAAAAGGAAAAAGTATGTCAAAATGATATGAATATAAGAAAATTTGCTTAAAATTTTTACCTTATTACTGTATCCTTGTTTTTTATGCTTGACTCCTATAGAATACAGTACTAAAATCAAGTCGGGAGGGCAATCAGCAAAATATGCTGTGCATGTAACTGGTGATTCATGAATGTCCATGGGATATGGATTTTCAAAGATAGGAAAACTAATAGATAAAGAAAATATATTAGTGTCATTTTGCAAAGATAAAAAATAATTTTATAAAAAATAATTTTTATAAAGTAAACTCTAAAAGGTCTCTAAACATTAATTACAAATTTCACTTGTTTTCTTGTACTAAAATACAAGAATTATACAAAACAAATGCCTTTTTAAAACAGTCATCTATAAAATGCAATATTAATACAAATAGAAAAGTACTCAAATTGATTTTCTTCTCAGAAGCCAACATTCCACAGTGGCATATCTTTGATAATACAAATAAAATGAATTAAACAGAATATATGCAAAAAGTTCACTCAACTCATTAAAAATCATATTAAATGGGTATTTCACATAAATAGTTATATAAAATGTATAAATATTAAATTATCAGTAAAATTTCATATTTTCTAAAGGGAGGTTATAAATAGGCAAATTTTTAATTTTTTTTAATTAAAAGATGTGCATATGGGTAGGTGTTTGCATATCTGTGAATGTTTTAAAGATCATTTCCCAAGTAACAGAGCTGGAATGAAGATTTATGGATGTAATAAATTTTCTCAAGCCTACTGTAATTTTAAAAAGGAATGAATACAGAATAAAATAAAAAATCTTGTAGCCATAATGTATTCAAAACATCTCATGTAACAGGCACTGTACAACATGAAATGAGTAGTAGTCTATGCTGCCTGTGTTCAAAGTCTGTGATCACACTACTTCTGATTTAATATTATTATTGGGGGATGGATGTTAAAAATAATTTTCTCATATTATTAATAACTTAATTAGGAATTTAATCCAATCATGAGAGAATATAGTGAGTGTGTGGATATGTGTTTGTATATGTGATGGGGAGTGTGTTGAAAGGAATTTTCTTTCTACCACTCTGAAATGCTGCAAAGGTATGATATTCCAGATAAAGATAACAGTATATACAAAATCAAGTAGAAAGGAACTAGACATAGTAAAGAACAAGTAGGCTAAACTAGATAGATTAAAATTTCTGTTTCAAATTATAATTGATTAACATTTCTGAGATTGAAGAATTAGACATAGGGCTGGGGATGTGGCTCAAGAGGTAGCTCGATCGCCTGGCATGCGTGCGGCCTGGGTTCGATCCTCAGCACCACATACAAACAAAGATGTTGTGTCCGCCAATAACTAAAAAATAAATATTAAAAAATTCTCTCTCTCTCTTCTCTCTAAAAAAATATAAATTAAAAGAATTAGACATAAAACAAATAATCAACTGTCTTCCAGACTTACATCTTACAATTTGGTAATAGCAAGAGGTAACAATGATAGGCACCTGACAAGGCACTGAAGAGAGAAACAAAAATTTACTATAGTTTTTTAGATGAAAAAGTAAAAACAATGCTGTGGAAATGAAAATAAGAAACCAAGAAGAAGAATTTGTACACCCTATTTTTTTCCTTCATGTTGGAAATTAAATGGTAAGAGAGAGATTTGAAAAGGACTCCCAAGTTACAACTTGTTTCAATACTCAACAAAAGGAATATATACAGTCAGTTTGGACATGTTAAATTTCATGTAACAGTGAATGAAATGGGAATATCACATAAGTCACATGTGTTAAAAAAGCAAAAGTCCACTCAAATTGGATCAAATACCTAGGAATTTGACCAAGCTATCTACTCCTCAATATTTATCTGAAAGAACTAAATATAGGTTCATCAATGTTTATAGCAACTCCATTCACAAAATCCAAGTTATGGAACCAGCCCAAGTGCCTGTCAATAGATGAATGGATAAAGAAAATGTGATGTGTATACACACACACACTCACACAATGGGGTTTTACTCAATCATAAAGAAGAATAAAAATATGGTATTTTCTCTTAAATGGATGCTAAGTGATAAAAGCTAGAATCAGAAAATTAAGAGTTGAACATTTTCTCACATATGTGGATGTGAGACCAAAAATAAGGAAAAAAAATCATATGTGTGAATCCCATGAAAATGGAAGGGACATCAGTGTAAAAGAAAGGGATTGAAGGGGAGGAAAAGGGAGGAGGAGTGGAATGAAATTGAACAAATTATGCTATGTATATAGGAAAAAAGAGGAAGGGTAGAATGAAATTGAACAAATTATGCTATGTACATATGTGAATTTGTCACAGTGAATTTCACCTTTATGCATATCTATAAAGCATTAACTTAAAAAGCTATAAATAGAAGTTAGACCAGTAGAGTAACAAAGGAGAAGGGAGGAAAGGAAGAAAAGGAAAAAATTCTAGGGACTGAAATAGAACAAATTATATTCCATGCATACATGTGATTACATAAAATTAAACCCCATTATTACATAATACACTAATAAAACTTTTTTTTTTTTGTGGGGGTATCGGGGGTTGAACTCAGGGGAACTCAACCACTGAGCTGCATCTCCATCCTAATTTGTATTTTATTTAAAGATAAGATCTCACTGAGTTGCTTAGCTCCTCGATGTTGCTGAGGCCTTAGCCTCCCAAGTACCTGGGATTACAGATATGTGCCACCATGGCCAGGAAACATTTTTAAAATGAGAAAAAAAAGAAAGAAAAAATAGTGCTAAAAAGTAAAATGTTGCATAAAACTTGTAAACAAAATGTAAATTCATATAAAAAATGAGAATCATAACACATGTATAGCAACTTTCATGTTACACATATTTTGCCACAATGAAAAAAATTTAATAAACACACTGGAAAGTGAAGTATTAAAGGTAAGTGTAGTGAGTCTTGGAGGATACTAGACAGGTATGAAGAACGAACAAATGTTACATGCAAAGTAGAGCTGAGCACCAAGGAGATCAGAAGAATACATTGTAATAAAACTTACAAAAGAACTTGTTAGATGAAGAAATATAAATCCTTACATGTACACAAAATTAATCAAGTTTAATGTTGATATGTAGGGCTTTCCAGAATTCACAGTTACGATGATCTTAGAGTCAAAATCCTACATCTTCTTCAAATTATTGACATATGTGGCAAATTAGTCTAAAGAAGAACATTGGGTCTTATATTTACAAGCTATGTTGAAAGTTTAATTCAAACTAATTTATTTAACACAAATTTATTGAGAACCTAATTCTATGAGAGCATACAACCTCTCATGGAGCCTATTGTTTATTAGGGAGACAATGTTTAAACAACAAAGGGAAAATTGTATCTATGTCAATATGAAGAAAGGAATATGAGGGCTATGAAGTATTAGGATATTTGACCAAGACTTCTTTTTAATGAGGAAGTGATTTCTAGGTTGAGATTCCTAAGATATTCGGAAAAAAAGATTGTTCCAGGTAAAGGGGAAAGAATATACAAAATTCTTCTTTAGATATAAGGGATTAAAATCAGGGAGTCTAGAATACACACTGAGGGAAATTAATTTCATGCCTATCACCATTTATAATAAAAATATATAGCCTGAAGACAATGTTCATCAATTTCAAGTCCACTGCCAACATAAGGGAGCTGAGAGCACCACTGTTCCAGAAATATCCTCTATTTGTTTCAAATGTCACAACATAATGTAAAAGAATACAAAGTAAAAGAAGACCCCAATCCTCTCTATCCCCAAAATCCCGCTTATCACATGTCATTTTCATTTAATCAGTTTTCTTCCAGTCCATAGACTAGCTGCCATCTGTCTGTTAACATTTTTTATAACAATTGCAAGTTTTTGTAACAATTGTTTTTGCTTATTAATGAGATGGCAGAAATGTGATCCATTTTATGTACTGAGTCTTCAAATGCTTCTATCCAAATATCAGTTGTTGTCTTAAAGATGTCTGAAAATATTCTCAGTTCTCTTTTGGTTTAGTTTTGATCATTTAACTAAATCATATTTCTGTAATTTTGGAAAAACAATTTTCACGTAAAGAAAACTAACCATCTAAAGAATACTAAAAAGTCAATTATCTAAAATGTACTTTCTTCAATTTAACTGTAATGAAGAGAATTTTAAAATAGTTCATGTTAATCTATATGTAAATAACTTACTTGCTTTGTGTCAGATCAACTACAATGAGATCTTTCTCCAGAAGTACGACGACAGCATAGGGTTCTTGAAATTCTACAAGTAAAAATTTTAAAATTTAAGTTTTCAGATTGCATTAATAAAAATCACCAAAATTTCATTTTCTTTAGTTCTTATACAAATAATAATTATTATTTAAATGATCTGAGAAGACCAAAATAAGAACCAAAATGGCAGAGCACTTTATAAAACTATGTTGTTTTTCTCAATTTTAATGTTAACATTACTTTGGAGAACAAGAAAAAATAAAACTTAATACTATGGAATTAAATACATCAGATAATTATGGAGTGGTGATAGTAATGAGTTATGTGAGGAGATGAGGTTATCACTTTCATTTACAAGTAATTATACTCTTTGTAACCTTAGTATTTTAGATCTGATATCATGCCTACATTAGATGTACTGAGGAAGTACTAATTCTGTTTCGATATGTTCCATATTCACCTCCCTATGAAAGTAACAGTACTTGTACTAAAGTTTACTTTCAATTTAATGTGACTTAACACAAATGCTGCCAACATAATGAAAATGAATGGAATTCAGAGTTAGGAGGACTGTGTTAAAGTATAATATAGGACAGTACATTCTTTTGCTGTCATTTGAACAAAAGAAGAGATAAGTGAGTGCATATATACATATATTATTTTGGGGAGAATAAATAAATAAATTGGTAACATCATTGTCTCAGGAAGGGCATTAAGAAACTTTTCATTATTTTTTGTTGTGTATTGTATGTTCTCTCTTCTGGTAGTTTGATGTATGAACTGTTTTAATGGTACAAACAGAGATTGCCTACTCTGTGCCCAGGAATATATATCTGGAAAAAGCAGAGAGTAGGAGAATAGTCTAATATGTTTAAGTTTCTAAAATCTAACCTCCCCTCCCTCCTTCCTTTCCTTTTCCCTTAAGAGCCAAAATAGCAGAGCACTTTATAAAACTATGTTGTTTTTCTCAATTTTCATATTAACATTACTTTGGAGAACAATAAAAAATTAAACTTAATACTATGGAATTAAATACATCAAGCAGCTACTGAGCCTATTCAGGTTTTTTTCCTTCTTCCAATATATTCCAGAAACTGTTTTATGAAAAATGGATATATGGGAAATAAGACTGTCAAGGTACTCTTTCTCATTTAGTTTACAGTACTCTTTCTCATGTAGTTGAATGTTTTCCAACCATGAATAAGTAAAGAAATAAGAAAATTTCTGGAAATTATGTGTGCTATGAAAAAAAAATAACAAGGACATAAAAATTATTTACATTTAGAGGAAGAGGGATACTAATGTAGTTAGAGTCAAGGAAGTCACTGCTTTTTTATAATAAAGGACTAAAGGAAAGCTATAGCAAAAGAATTATTCTCAATTTAAGGAAGAGGTATTTATAAACAAATTTTATGTTCATGATATTTGATTTTCAATAGTTAGAATACATATTATCTTTTTTCCATTTTATGCTATAAAACAGATACAAAGAAGTTAAGAGATTAACAACAAGGTTATGCAAGCAGTACATGATCAAGCTAAAACTTTAACTCAGGCCTTCTGACCCTGAATCCCATCTCATTTTCATCATATTAGCAGTTTTTACTGGCTATGTTGAAAATTATTAAATCCTAAATCCAACAATCACTTGGCAGGAGTTTTGTTCAAAGGATTCAAGTCTTGGAAGTGAAATTTAAATACTGGAATACATAATTTTCATAGTCCCTCCAGACCCAAGCAGCTATTGAGCCTATTCAGGTTTATGTTTAAACCCACATGTGTATAAGAGAAAAACTGTAAAACACAAAACAAAATCCTGAAAAAGAGCTGGCACTTGCTGGTATATAGTACAGAATGTCTATATACTGTTTGCTATTCAAATTGTTCTCAAACTGAAACTTTCTCTCTTTTTCCTTGTCTATAGAGTTGTTTTAAGTTTTTCAATCTTGTTTCAATGTTCTGTTTTTCAGTTTGAAGAACAGCAGGGTTCCATGTGACTAGTTATTATCACTTTGCCTTCTTTCCTTACTGGTTATAAAGTAAGGGCTATTAAAATAACTGAGACACTGATATGTATTAAAGTTATAAATAAATCATAATTTTAGGTGATTATATTTGTTTTAGTTTACTGTTGTTCCTTACAAATAACAAAAACTGGCAGCAGAGGTCTCAACTTTATAGAAGTACCTTATATGCTGTGATGACTAATGAACAAAAAAATTCTTTAGGAGTCAAAGTTAGGTTCAATTTTGTATCTACTATTTACTAAGAGTTTGAACTTGGGCAAATTAGTTAATTTCTTTGACTTCCAATTCATTTACCCATTGAAATGACACAATAATAACTAAAGGTTAGATGTACATGAAGATGTTTATTGGAAAGCCTGGCAACAGTAAGTGCCAGCTGCCAACTGTATTCTTCATCTATTGGATTGGTTTATTCCTGACTTTAACCCTAGCCTTCAACATAGTAAAAGTGTTAACAACTTGGTTTAACCTATGCACAATATTTGTCATTATGCAACTACAAAAAGATTGAAATCCTGAATTTATTCATATGAAATCATTAAAATTTTAAGTGAAAAAGTATGATATAGGATAGTGCATACAGCATACTGTCATTTGTTAAAAAAAAAAGAGAGAGAGAGAGATAATATGTAATTAAATGAGTACATAAATGCATAGATTGTTTTAGGGAGAATAAATAAGTAAATTAGTAACATCACTTGTCTCTTGAAGGGCAATGAGAAATTTTTCATTATGTATTACTGTGTATCATTAACCATTTTAATGTTTAAAAACATTTAAATAGTTAATAAGATACATTTATAATTCACTGGTAAAATTAAACTACTTCTAACCCCTAGCAAATGAAAAGTTCAATATTCATTACCAATTGTAAAACAGAGATTTATATATGTGTTTTAGAAGTAATAGGCATGATTGCAGTACATATATACTTTATTACATATCATTAGAACTTACCCTAACTTCTCTATTGCTGTCCAGAAATGTTATGTTTGTTCTTTGCAACAACACATTCTCAATTTTTATTACTGGCATATCTTCTTCCTCAAGCTATTAACAGAAAGTATTTTCCCAACTTCAGCTTTTGGTCCTTTACTCTTTTTGCTTTTTCTTCCTATATTTCTTTGTTATTCATTCTCATAAATCCACAGAACATTTATATTCTAATGATTTATGAATAAATATTGTTAAGACTTTTTCTGTCTTCTCAACTACTCCACTGACTCAGTCTTTCTCTTTTCAAAAACTACTATTGTGCATGAAACCACTAATCTTAAAACATGTGGTTATTGCTGGCTCATTTTTCAAGTCAGTCACTAATCCAGTTGTTCACAAAATTCAGGGGATTTTCCTCACTGAATTCTATAGGTAGTGTTTTAAACATACATTATTACAAAAGTCTCTCAGTTGGAATCTGTATTTAAGATTTCATTGTCTCTCTTCAAACCTACATACTGTTTTTGAGTAAATCTTACTAAAATTAATGCTTTCTTTCATTTTAGCATTTCCTCAAAATTCCTCATAGTTCCCTATTTCCAAAAATCTCTAAAATAGAATTTTTTTCTAAATTGATCTCACACAAGCAAACCTTACAATTTCTGAAATGATTATCAATATCCTTTATAAGGTCTACCTAAATCCTAGTTTTCTGTGATGCTTTCATGAATATTTCAGTCATCAAGTATTTATCAGCCTATTAATTCACACATTATATTCTGAATCATACAACTCAGCATTTAATTGGGGTCTTACATTTACTTCAACTCAGCAAGTCATAATTAGGTCACTCATCTGATCATATTTTAGGCAACATGACGTCAGAGACCCAGTTTCATATTTTATCTGTTTGTCTAACAAGTCTTTGTAGTAGTAAGTGCATAGATGCATTCAATAAATATTTGTTGATTGATTAACACAGGTAATTTCTTTCTAGTAATTCTGGACATAAACTGTACATTGATTGTTATTTATTCTACCTTTTAATTATGAAACTCAATAATTTAAAAGAAATTAATGCATTTAATAATTAAACACAACATGCATATCTTCATAGTTTAAAAAGTATATTCACTTGACCTTCCAAATGGGGACAATGTTATTATTCTCTTTCTATAAATGATAAATGAAATGTAAAATGTCTTGCTCAATATGACACAGCCAGTAAGTAGCATAACTAAACCATAAACCCAATATTCTGTCCTCAAGTTCAGTGCTCTTTCCCTATATTTATGTTCCCTCTTAAAAATGTAATAATGTATACATATATTATGTTCTTTCAATAATAAGCTCATATTTCATTTTTACATTTTCATATTTCTCATTTTTAGATATCATTAAAGTATTTTATCACTATTAGATTTAATTATACACTTTGCATGGATTTAAAATAGTTTCTTCATTTACAAAAAGCTTTTATTTATACTCAGCTTGATAAAAATATATATACATCCCTCCTTCTGAATATCCTCTAATCATTCTCAAAATTGAAATAAATCACTAACCACACATCAGCAATCCTATAGTAATCAGATGTGCTGCAGTTGCATCTGAAGCAAAGCCAGATGTGAAACAGATGCAGCACCACCATAGTTACAGATCACTGATATCGGGTAAGTGCTTTAACTTTGATTGACTTTGGGATGGGATGGGTGGAGCTGGTCTAGGAGAGACTATTAGGAGACCTCAGTTTCCCCAAGTGATTTTACCCTGGACCCCTATCGGACCCTCCCAGCTCAGCTTCCACCATCCTTATCAAAGTTTAAAGCACTTACCTGATATTAGAACCTGAAACGCCAGCACTGCTGCACTACATCTGTCTTACTTCCAGTTTGTCAAGTAGGTACAATTGCAGAACCTGCTCCAGCACCTGTAGCTCACAGTGTACCACAGTGGATATCTGCTGCCAAAACTGAAAATATTGAACCTTAATTTTGTTAGGAACTTCTCATTTCAAAATGATTTTTTCAATAATTATAGTTTCATTTTAGTTACTTACCATTTGGATAGGGTGTTTCACATAAAGTTAGAAATTCAACAATAGGATGATCCATTTCAAGTACTGTAATTGCTTTTCCATGCATGATGGTTAAACTTGGTCTTCTGCAAGCTTTGTCATAGGACAGCCCACCAGAGAATATTATGAATGGTTCACTACATAGGAAAAAAAGTTAATGAGACTGAGAAGTCCTTTAAAAAGACACAAAGTCAAAGGACCGAGCCTTTAAAGAATAGGCTCACATTTTCCCTTTTCTGCATATACACTCTAACCACTAGAATAACTAATGGATAAGCCTAAAGGTATTGGGAGTGGTGTTGAGGAAAACCAGTGAGGTTGGAGATAAGTGGAAGTGCTCACTGACTCTCAAAGGAACATCTTTTGGTTCCCAAATTCTTTATAACGACCCTCAGAATATTAAAGTTTTTATTAGACTATCCAGTAAATTAGTTGGAATCTGGAGCTCCAGATCCCTAAAAGATAAAATAAAGCAAACTAATACATAATGAAATGTGACATTAAAAAAATACAGGATGATAGAGGATGACAAGAAAATTCTGGATATGGAGTCTTTGTGGGGAAAAGTTTATAATTAAAAGATGGAGACAGATAACATGTAAAGGAAAAATAGTTTACCAAAGATAATTACGATCCCTTCTCAATTTTACTTATGGATAGCCAGCTACATCTATCTTGCTTAAGTAACTTAAAACTAATCTTTTAGTTTATTAGTTTTCTAGATACAATTAGATAATAGAATAGGATTGAGATGATTATTAACTATTATAGCTGCCTGAAAATTATGAAATAGCCTCACAATTTTTCACTTTCCTCTTAATTCAATTCCTATATATCTTCAGTATATATATTGGGGAAAAAATATATTGACCTGAGATATTTTCAAAATGTAAAAACGAAACGAAAAATATTCTTCCCCAAATAAGTTTATAAAAAGAACTGGACACTTTAACTGTATCAAATTCTTTGAGAATATGCTTTCCTAAATAATTCACTTCCGTCCTATCTGTTAAACTAGAAATTATGAGATTTTCTTTTTTTTTTTTTCCATTTTGTATGGTGCACAGTACCAAACATTTGCTAATCTTATGCTGGCTATATAGTAACAACAAAGACTTTTTAAAAGTTTATATCAAAACCTCTATAACAAATGCCTGTAGTAATTTTTCTTTAGAATGTTGTCTTAATATTTTAACACAAGCACATGAATAGTAAAGAAAAATGTTCTGACTTATTCTTTCCTCTGCATTGGTTTGAGTGATAGTCTTGCACCAGTGATTTGACATAGTAAATGACCATCTTACTAATGGTGATATTTAAAAGCATGGTTGCTCTCTTTTGACCTAGATATTTCCTTGTATCCTATAATACATTATAAACATTAACTATATATAATTTATTTACAGAAAAATAGCAAGCACAGGCATACAATGTGTCTTTCCCAATCTGTACAGTTAAAGAAGGAAGAATCATTTCAATAATTTATATTTATTTCACATTTCTCATAGTTGTCAATGAACTACAGTCAAATTTAGACTAAGAATCATTATGATTTCTTTTAGGCTGTGGATATTTGGATGATCTTTATTTCTTAACTAAATTAATGCATAGTCTAACATTTGTACAGCCTTCAGTAACCTAGAGGGTTTTTAGATTGCCTCTGTGTTGCTAAAATCACAAAGAGTCTGAGCTGTAAGTATGAAACACCTAATATAATCAATCTGTCTGTATTTTGATGTTATAGATTGTGGCCTATTTACCTGTGGCAACATCTCTCAGTACTCTTAACCTCGGTGATCCTCTGCTTTTTAGCCTCCTTGTGCTTTAAGCTTCAGGTCAGAGGTAATTTTCTTTTTATTTTTCTTTCTTTTTCTTGGTACCAAAGATGATTGAACCCAGAGATGCTTAATGACTGAGCCACATCCTCATCCTTTTTTATTTATTTTGAGACAGGAGGTCTCAATAAATAGCTTAAGACCTGGCTAAGTTGCTGAGGTTGGCCTTCAACCTTGATTCTCCTGCCTCAGACATCTGAGTAACTGTGATTACAGGCATGCACCACTGTACTCCAGAGAGGTAATTTTGTAATAAAGTAATAATCATGAAAAATAGATACAATGTACTAATATAGCCAAGTACGTGGGATAATAGTAATTATGATCAATATCATGATTATTCTATATTACAAATCCAAAGAATTAGTTCTACATATGGTTAGATTACCAATAACTAGAACAAATCTTTAAGAGTAATGCAATAATTCAAACAATGTGGAATACAATGACTCTAATAATGACAATAAATAATAGTAATTTCTACTTATAAAGAACCCACCATGTAACTTTAACAAACTTAGGACATTATATGCCTTATGCATGATTTCATGTAATCCTCACAAGCATCATAGTGAAAAAAGTACTGCTGGTGAGGATAATGGTTCAAGAGTTAATAAAAAATTCCAAGACCATTGATGTGCAAAAATTCTTTCTACCTACACTTGAGTAGGTGGCGTGAACTGTACTGCCACTATAAAGAAGCCGTGCCTTTCTTCATATTTCTAATCAGATGGTCATTGTCAGCAGGAGTAGCAAATGAGGTTTCATAAAGTAGGAGAAAAAGGCAATTAAAATAACTCAGAAGTGACCAGCTCACTAAATGAGGACTGAGGGGTCTATTTTCATATATTCTGCCTGGTTCTTATAAGTACCGCTAGGTTAATAGCTCTGTATCTTTTTGGTGTTTGCACTATATAACGCTTTCAATGCCTTTTGATTTTATTGTGTTTTTGGCTTTTTTTCGTATGTATATATTAAAATATTTTCACTTTCAAAAAAAAAAATTCCAAGGCCACACAGATGCCTTACTCCAAAAGCCAGATCTTAATCAGTATTTTATACTGCTTTTATTTAAATTCCTAAATCCTAAAGTACCTTCTCTTCATTTTCATCCTTCTCTCCTTTTGTCTGGAATCAAATTGTTATCCTTTAAGTCCTATTTCTGACAGCTTCTTTCCCAAGAATTTCCCTGATCTCTGTCTCACAGTTCTCCTCCCCACTATCCTCAAGGCTTTGATGTTAGATACCCTTTTTCTGTGTTCCCAGAGCAAGTTTCTATAAATTACCTTACATGTTTTTTTAAAAACTACTAGTTTATGGCCTTGCTTCTGCTACTAACACATAACAAATTCAAAAGCAGCCAGTAATTTCATTTTAGTACAAAACAAAGCACACAGTGCACAGAATATAATAACTTAATACTGTTATTTTAGCTGAATTAAAATGAATCTTATTAAATACTTCATATAGAAATATTTTTAAAAGGGCCTCTAAGCAACAAAATAGATGTCATTAAGTCCCTGGATCATATACTTCATCATGGAAAACTGTCAGATATTCACATAAACCTCATTTTACAAGTCTGGCTTTTGTTTTTACAGGTTTTAAAAAATCTGAAATTAAGAATAATTAATATCAAGAATCAATAAATGGGATGGATTCAAACTAAAAAGTTTCTTTTCAGCAAAAGAAACAATCAGTGAGGTGAATAGAGAGCCTACTAATTGGGAACAAATTCTTACCACACTCATGTCAGAGCACTAATCTCTAGAATATATAAAGAAATCAAAAATCTTAAAAAAAAACAAATAACCCAATCAATAAATGGGCCAAGGACATGAAGAGACACTTCTCAGAAGATGATATACAATCAATCAACAAATATATGAAAAAAATGTTCAACATTTCTAGCAATTACAGAAATGCAAATCAAAACTACTCTAAGATTTCATCTCACTCCAGTCAGAATGGCAGCTATTATGAAGACAAACAACAATATGTGTTGGAGAGGATGTGGGGAAAAAGGTACACTGATACATTGCTGGTGGGACTGCAAATTGGTGCAGCCAATATGGAAAGCAGTATGGAGATTCCTTGGAAAACCACCATTGACCCAGCTATCCCTCTCCTCAGTCTATACCCAAAGGACTTAAAAACAGCATAGTACAGGGATACAGCCACATCAATGTTTATAACAGCACAATTCACAATAGCTAAACTGTGGAACCAACTTAGATATCCTTCAGTAGATGAATGGATAAAGAAAATGTGGTATATATACACAATGGAATATTATTCAGCTTAAAAGAGAATAAAATCATGCATGTGCAGGTAAATGGATGGAGCTGGAGAATATAATACTAAGTGAAATTAGACAATCCCCCCAAACAAAATTCTAAATACTTTCTCTCATTTAAGGATGCTGATTCATAATATGCTGTGGGGGAGGGGGATGAGAGGATTAAATGAACTCTACATAGGGCAAAGGGGAAAAGGGGAAGGAAGGAAGGGGGCATAAGAGTAGGAAAGAGAGTGAAATGCAATGGTCATTGTTACCAAAGTACATGTATGAAGACACGAAGGATGTGTCTCTACTTTGTGTACAACTAGAGATATGAAAAATTGTGCTCTATGTGTGTAATATGAATTGTAATGCATTCGGTTATCATATATAACAAATTAAAATTTAAAAAATTTTAAAAAATGAACACAATATCTTTATTTATTTTATTTATTTTTATGTGGTGCTGAGGATTGAACCCAGTGCCTTACATGTGCAAGGCAAGTGCTCTACCACTGAGCTATAACCCTAGCCCTATAAGTTTAGCTTTTAAGGCTCTTAGTCTATAGAAAATCAAAGACCAAATACTAGTAGATAATAAGTTTGAAATTATATGAAGTTCTCATGGTACAATACTGAAGGGGAAAATAATTTAAAAACAAATACATGAAAAAGAAAAAACAAAACTACAAGGTGTTGGGAATAAATAATAGTCTCCTACACTTCAATACCCTTGAAGTATAGCACTATATAACAAGTGGTGTAAATAACAGTGAACATGAAAACACAAGTTTAAATAATAATTACTGTATTGAGAAGAGAAGAATCCCAAGATGGCAGGTTAGTGGCACCTACTACTCACCTATGTCTCCATGAAAAAATAATTAAAACAAATAGAATGTAGCTTCTCATAGAGATGGGGATCATGGGATAATAATGCAATTCAATATAAGAAAGACAGATCTGAAGAAACTGATAGATGTTGGATTATGGAATAAAGAGTGAAACAAAAGGGCCAGTACCAACCATGGAAACATGGTAGAGGGAGTTGTGCACCTTTTGGGTGGCAGTAGAGGAGAAAGAGGGAAAGTCTCACTGGTACAAGAATCTGCACCCAGCAGAAATACAGGCTAACCAATTAATATTCCTAAGATTTACATAGTGAAATGACTCTAGAGAAGTTCTCTCCATTTCTCTGCCTGTACATATGCTCTAACTGATAACCATCTTAAGAAGGGCTATATTGAGGTTATTTCCTTGGGAATGATCATGTAGGAGAACAGAAGGCACTTTCCTTTGGAATTCAGTGGGTCATTGAAGAAATCTGGGAAATTTACAAATTCCTAGAATCAAATGAAAATAGAAATACAACATACCAGATCCTGTGGAATACAGTATAAGCAGCACTAAGGAAAGTTTACATATATTAATATCTACAAGAGAGAGAGAGAGAGAGAGAGAGAGAGAGAGAGAAAGAGAAAGAGAGAGAGAGAGAGAGAGGCGCGCACGTGCAGGTGAGAGTGAGAGCACGCTCAAGGAAATAAGCTATTTGTACAGCCAAGGTCATAGAAAAACAAAACATATTAAACCCCAAACCAGTAAAATGAAAGAAATAATAAAGACCAGTGACTAAAAGAACAATAGAAATTATCAATAAAACATAGAATTGATTCTTTGAAAAGATAAGCAAAATTTACACACCCTTACCTAAACTAACCAAAAGAAAGAGAAGACCCAAACAAGTAAAATTAGTGATGAAACAGAAGAAAATACAATTGATACCAATGAAATTAATTTGGATCACTAGGGAATATTTTGAAAATTTATATGATAATAAACTAGACAATGTAGAAGAAATGAACAAATTCCTGGACATACATGACCTACCAAGAATCAGGAAGATATAAAAAACCTATATTGATTGATAACAAGTAAACAGATTGAAATAGCAATAGAAAGTAAAGCCCATGATTTGATGGACACAATGTTGAATTGTATTAGACTTTTATGAAAGAACCAACAACAAGGTTCCTCAAACTATTCATGAAATATAAAAGGAAGGAACCCTTCCAGATTCAAGCCAATCTTACTGTGCTACCAAAACATGACAATGACACGACAAAAAAAAAAAAAAAAAGAGAGAGACTAATATCATTAATGAAAGAAAATGTAAAAATCCTTAATAAAATACTATACATTGAATTAAACAGTATGAAATACACAATTAAATACACTATGATTCATTCCAGGGTTGCAAGGATGGCCCACAATATATAAATCAACAAATTTAATACAGCATATGAAGATAATCATGGATAAAAATTGTGTTGTCAAAATAGATGCAAAAAAGGCCAAAACTCTACATTCCTTCATAACAAAAGCCTTGAACACATTAAGTTCAGAAGGAGCATATCTCAACATAATGAAGACTATGCACAATAAACCCATAGAAAATATCATGCTGAATGTGTAAAAACTTAAAGCATTTCCTCTAAATTCAGGAACAAGACAAGGGTGTCCACTCTCACCAATGTTATTCAATATAGTAGTAGTAATTTTAGCCAAAGAAATTAGGATACAGAAAGAAATAAAGCCAAAGAAACATGAAAGGGGGAAGTAAAATTATCCTTGATAGCTGATGATATGATTCTATACTTAGAAAATCCTAAAGATTTCATCAAAAGAAGAACTGATATACAAATTCAGTACAGTATCAAGATATAAAAATCAACAAATAGAAATCAGTATCTTTTCTATACATGAATAATAAACCGAGAAAGAAATCAGAAGAGCAATCCCATTCAAAATAACCTCAAAACTAAAAATACCTAGATATAAATAGACCTAATGAAGGAAGTGGAATATATTTACAATTAAAACTATGAAACACTAAAGAAAGAAATTAAAGACCCTAGAAGATGGACAGACTTCCATATTCATGATTTCAAGAATTAAAATTATTAAAATGGTCATATTACCAAAAGTAAGATAAATTCAATGCAATCTGAATCAAAATACCAGTGACATGCTTCACAGAACTAGAAAAAAAATTCTAAAATTCACACAGACGCACAAAAGACCCTAAGTAGCCAAAGCAATCGTGAGCAAACCCAGGAATGCTTCAGGCATCACAATAGTAGATTTCAAACTATATTAAAGAGCCAAAGGAACAAAAACAGCATGGTATTATTATAAAACAGATGCCCAGACCAATGGAATAAAATAGGGGACACAGAAATAAATTAAAACATCTACAGACAATTGTTTCTAGACAGGGGTGTCAAAAACATACATTGGAAAATGGACAACCTCTTAAATTATGGTACTGGAAAAACAGGATATCCAAATGCAGAGTGTTTGATGTCTGACCCATCTCTCTCACCCTGTACAAAAATTTATTCAAAATGCATCAAAGGTCTTCATTTAAGAATTGAAAATACTAGAAGAAAAGGGGAAACATTTCAATACAGTGCATGTGACAATTTCCTGAATAGGACTCCAGGAGCTCAGGAAATAAAAGCAAGAACTGACAAATAGAATTGCATCAAATTAAAAAGTTTCTGCACAGCAAAGTAAACAGTCAACAGAGTAAAGAGAAAACCCACATAAAGGGAGAAAATCTTTTCTCAGTTATTCATCTGACAGAGGTTTAATATTCAGAGTACATAAAACGCTCAAAAAAATTCAACAACAAAGGAGAAGTAATCCAATAAAAAATGGGCAAATGACTTAAATAGACATTTCTCAAAAGAAGTTCAAATGGCCAATAAATATATGAAAAATGCTCAATATGTTTAAGCATCAGGGATATGCAAATCAACACAACACCTAGATTTCATGAAATCAGCCAGATTATTATATATAAAAAAATAAATGCTGGCAAGGATGTGGGGATAAAGGAACATTTTATATATACTGTTGGTGGGAATGTAAATTAGCACACACACTGTGGAAAACTATATAGAGAATTTCCTTAAAAAATAAAGAAAAAAGAAACATCACTTGATCCATCTATACTATTTCTTGGTTTTTACTCAAAGGAAATAAAGTGAGTATCCCTTTATTACAGAACACTAAAGGGATACCTGTACACCCATTTTGATTGTGGTACAGTTCACAATACCAAAATTATGGAATTAGCCTAGGTACCTATCAACAGATGAAGGCATTACAGAATACTATATATAGATACACAACGAAATATTACTCAGCTATAAATAATAATGAAATCATGACATTACCAGGAAAATGGATGGAAGGAGGACATCATGTTAAGCAAAATAATCCAGACACAGAATGATGAGTATCCCAGGTTTTCTCTCAATAAAAAATATTGTATATACATACACATAATACACAGATATATGTATGTGTACATGTGTATATATATGTATTTATATCTGCATATGTATGTATATATTCACATATATATGAATGACTTGGAAGTATAAGAGGGACTATTAGAGAAAGAAGACAAAAGGATGGGGGAGAGGAGTAAGAGAAAGGAAAGGTGGACACAACCAAAACACCATATATGCATTTATGAAAAAGTCAAAGTGAAACTCACAAATCTGTACAATAAATGTTAATAATAAAAAGAAAAAATAGAAGAGAAGAACAGTTTCAATGTATTTTATGTCATCTGCAATGATTAAATTTGGAATGTTTTAATACCTCAGTAAGGAATGGTATTAAACTGCAGTTATTTTTATACAGACTATCATTAGATTAGTCTAAAAAATATGGATGCATATTCAAAGTAACTTCTTCACATAATTATCTCAATAGATTCAGAAAAAGCACTTGACAAAAGTACAGCACCCATTCATGTTAAAACAACAGAAAAACTAGTGAGAGAAGGAAATTATCTTAACATTGTAAAGGCTACATATGACAAACCGAAGATTATTCTGAGAGGAGAAAAAAATGAAAACATTTCTTCTAAAAACAGGAATAACACAAGAATGCCAATTTTTAACACTGCTATTCAACAGAGTCCTTGAAACTCTAGCCAGAGCAATTAGTCAAGAGAAGGAAATTAAAGGAATATGAATAGGAAAAACTCAAACTACCTCTGTTTGCTGATGACATGATCCTATATTTAGGAGACTCAAAAAATTCCATTAGAGGACATCTAGACCTTTAAATGAATTCAGTAAAGTAGCAGAATACAAAGTCAACACCCATAAATCAATCATGTTCCTATGCTCCAATGATGAATCTGGCGAAAAAGAAATAAGGAAAACTATCCCATTCACAATATCGTCAAAAACTACAATATTTGGAAACAATCTAACAAAAGAGGTGAAGGACCTCTACAATGAAAATTACAGAACACTAAAGAAAGAAATTGAATAATAACTTAGAAGATGAAAAGACCTCCAATGTTCTTAGATAGACAGAATTAATATTGTCAAAATGGCTATATTACCAAAAGCACTGTACAGATTCAATGCAATTTCCATCAAAATTCCAATAATGGTCTTCATAGAAATAAGAAGAGAAGTCATGAAATTCATTTTGAAAAATAAGAGGCCCAGAATAGTCAAAGCAATCCTTGTAGAGAAAAGCAAGGCATCACAATATGGGTCTTCAAGTTATACTACAGTGAGATGGTACCAAAAACAACATGGTACTGGCACCAAAACAGTCATGAAGACCAATGGAATAGAAAAGAAGACACAGAGAAAACCCCGTATAAGTACAGTTATCTCATATGACACAAATGTGCCAAAAACATATGTTAAAGAAATGATAACCTCTTTATCAAATGGTGCTGGGAAAACTGGAAATACATATGTATTAGAATGCAATTGAACCCCTCTCTCTTACCTTGCACAAAATT